>NC_022023.1:3819803-3837347 GCF_000317375.1 Microtus ochrogaster
AATCCTTTGGTTTGCAAACAAGGAAGAAAAATCCCACAAAACAGCCCCGATCTGCTCTCTGACACGTGCCAGCAATGGCAGCAAGAGGGCTGGTATAATAAATATGTCCTCATTTTTACATTTGCATCTCCATTAGCCCCGCCCTACTACACACGCCCTGCCCTGTCCCTAGTGTTAAGGCATTAAACTCTACAAGGATGGAGATGCTTCACGCTCAGCCTTGATAATTGTGACCAATGTGTGATGTCATTTTCTAGATGTGAGAGGGGAAACTGACCCAGACATCAGCGGGATGATACCTTCTAAATTTAGTGGTGAAACTCTTGTGTTTGTGTTGCTTTCCTGGCTCAGATATGGAAGAAAAAAACATGACTTGTTCACTAAGAGCAGTAGGCATTTGACTAATGGGGTGGTGGTAAGCAAGGATGGGCAGAGGAGAAAGGGGGGTTCATCTTCACCTGCCGTGGCTGTAGTAGACATCCAATGTCTTTCATACCAAGAGCAGTCCTAACAGTGACCACTGTATCTGTTTACTAGTAAGGACATTGAACTACGGGTCTGAGGTCAAGCAGCTGAGACCCGAATTTTGCTAATCTGACCCTGTGTGGAGAAGCCTTCCCATCACAAACACCTGATGCTGAAGGTTCCCTGTTGGTCCTCTGAGGCGTTTTGGAATTCCTGAAAAAGGAATTGTAGATGAAGAAGACGAGTCAGAGACGAGGGGGGAGAGACATACGCCATCCTGGACTCAGGTTTCTGCGGTTCTCCAGCAGGAAGTAAGCCTGCTCTGTGTGGTTGTAAATGAAACATTGTATCAACCCCAAGAAGCAGATACAAGAAATCATTTTCAACCTGGCAGCAAACAGGTGATGGTGATTGGATGTTGAACTTCTTTTTATTTTCCTAAAAAATGTTCAGCCGGGTGTGGCTGAGCCTGTGGCTGAGGTTCTATTGTGGAGATTGCTGTTTTCGGTGTGAAGCTGAGTTGTCATGAGCTCAGAGCCTAGCCTAGTTAACTGCTCTGACAGGAGGGCTCTGTTACCACGTAGCTCGATGGTAAGACAGATACACTGTTGAAAGGAGGATCACACGGAGTCCTCAAGGTGCCACGGAGGAGCACCTTACAAATACTTACAGCCTTACAAATACTTCATTAGAACTTTAGAAAAGTTTTGTTTTTTTCATGTGAAATAGAAGAAGGCAAAGGGTCTTGAACTGGAATCTGAGCATTTAGAAATGTATAAAGTGAGCAATGGTGATCAGGAGCACACGCGCGCACGTTTCTCAGTCAGCACTGCAGAGACCAATGCCAGCAGGACTGGAGGGAAGCTGGCCCCCACTTCCAGCCCCTGGAGGCAAACAAATTCTGGCTCAGTCAAAGACTTGTAAAAAGAAGTGTGAGGAGTCACACATGCGTATGCACAGGGTGTGTGATGGATGGAGGGCTGGTCCTTGCTCCTGCCACAGTTGGGGCGCACTCGAAGTTCGTGTGTGTGCATTCCCGGTGTGGCAGCTGCCTGTGTTTTGCTTTCAATGTCAGGCTTCTGTGTGATGCCCCCATGAGTTCCTTTACCCTTGCCCTGCAGAATGTGCTGCGGAGGGCTCTGCGGTCTATTTCTAGCAAGGCTCAGGTGCCTCTATTCTTGGCTTCCTCCCATTCTCGCTAAATGGACAGTGGGTAAAAAATAGCAGCTGCATTTGAAATGTTTTGTTACGTGGAGCTATTGAATTAGGACCGGGTTTGATGTTTATTGTAATTTTTGGATGTTCCTTTCCTGTCCTTGGTACTCATGCGAGAAAAGAAAAGCAACTCACAAGGTGTTGTTAGAGGTCATTAGCAAATCAGGTTTGAAAAGAAAATTTTCCCTTTTCTCCTCTTTGAAGTGTCTGGAGCAGCTGATTTGAGGAGCACCCTGAGACAGCGAGACAACCAACAAAAAAGAGCCATCCACAGCTACCTATAGTGCAAGTCAGGGGACTCCGGGGTCTGAGGAAACCACACAAAATAGGGAGATAAAGCTGATACCGAGGCTGATTCAAGATTGCAATAGTACAACCGGATTGTTCCTACTGACTTTACAGCCCATTCTACATCTGAACTCAAAACTAAAAGCAAAAGAGAAAGCAAATGTCTCCACATAGACTTTTAATTGTTTTTTTAATTAGGACTCTTGGATTTTACTGAGTTAAGATGTTTGAAAAATCACTGAGCTAAGAGTATTATTTTTTTCTAAAAAAAGAAAAATCGGCCTTCTTTGATGATGACTGGTTTTCTTGATTCCCTAGGCTGTAATTGCCAAGGGAGCCCAGGACTGGGCACACTTTGTGAGGCCATGCTGGGCATAGATAAAGTATCCTAGGGCATTTCTTTCCCTATCACCTAAGAACTACTTAATTTTTTCTTATCCAAGGTTGTTTTTTCTTGGCTATTTCTAGAATGCCTATTCTGTATGTGCGCGTGTGTATGCATTTTGTGTGTGTACATGTACTCGTGCGTGGGCAGTTGTAAATGTGGAGGCTTCAGACAGATGCCAGGTGTTGTCCTTAGTTGCTCTCCACTTGAGTTTCCTGAGGCAGGGTCTCTCACCGAACCCAGAGCTTTCCAGCTTGGCAAATGTGGCTGACCAGCAAGCCAGAGCGTTGCTCCTGTCTCTACCTTCCCAGTACTACTGTTACAAGTATATGCTACTGTGCCTGCCTTTTCCCATGGCTGTTAAGAGTCTTAACTCAGCTCCTCATGAATGGACAGCAAGCCCTTATCTCCCTTGCCCTGGATGCCTATTTTTTAAGACAAAATTATCTTTTTTTTTCTGGAGGCAGGTGGGTTAGGTTCATTCAAAACTACTCAATAAACTACACCTCTTGAAATTTCAGATATAGTTCTACAGGTGGAGTCATGAGTAAACAAAGACAAATCACCAACTTCATTGCATTTGCCATCTCACAGGTAGAGATGTACAAATAACGAAATGTATAATGCACCAGGAAATTATGAGAGCCTTGGGGAAAGCAAAGCCAAGGAAGGAGGCAGGTAAAGCTTGCAAGAGGGGGACCCTGTTTGGGGTGACAGAGAACCTGCAAAAGGATCTGATCAGAGTCTGAAGTAAAGCAAGGGAGCATGTCATGGGAACATTTGATCAGAGACACTGTTCTGAGGAGGCAGCATGAGGCAGGCCTTGGATACCGTGTGGATGCCTTGGAAGAATGGATAGACAGATGGGTCAGTTCCTTTCGTCCATGGGTGCAACGGGCTGTACCCCCCAGATACTTGTTTGTCATGCTCTGTAGACAGCTCACTCCTACAGATATGGCTTCTAAAGGCAGGAACACATGCTTTCTGGAAATCTCAGGAACTACAAGAATCTTATGGCTGTTTAATTCTGCCTTGTGAGACCCCACTTTTCTATAGATGCAGATATATTTAGTCTTCTACTTCAGGTCTTTTAGCTCCCAAGCCAGGCCCTGACAAGAGCTGACCAATGAATACAGGTTGGATTTGCCTCTATAGACCAAGAGTATCGATAGTGGTGGTGATGGGGTTAGTGATAACGGTGGTAATGACAGTTGGTGATCAAGGTGATGGTGACAGCAAATAAGCATAGTTGCCATGGTTTTGTAGGACATCTAAAATTATCTCTCTGCAAATGGGGACACTAAATGACCTACTGAACTCACCTCTTAAAAGGCACAAGCATGTGTTTGAACCCAGGTCAACCAGAGAGGATAAAATCTAAGCCTCTCTGTAGTCATTAAACCCTGTTCCAAACATATGCCTTGTGGGCCGTGGCTAAAGGACAGGTTTCTTCTTGAGAAGGTGGTTTTCAGAGTCTTGCCCAGGGAGATGGGTCCTGTTTATCATTTTCTGAGATGCTTTCTGAAGCAAGCCCTGCTTTCTAAATCACGAACAAGCACACTTCCCTAACCCCCGACAGCACCGATGGCATGTCATCTGCTGAGCTTCAAACGTCAAGGGTCAGGCTCATATGCGACTCACATTCTCCCTTCCACGGAATCTGAACCTCTCGTGCCCTGATGCAGAGATAGTTTCTAGCTAGTGATCTTATGTCTGGATCTCAGACAAGCCCTGCTTGACTCCTTCTTCGGAGCACCACCCTGGGTCACGATCCCTTTTCTTTGATATGAGAATCCTACAGATACAAATCTGTCTTTTCCAGGACCCTTTGTCTGTGTACTCGCTTCTTTGGGATATGCACCAAAACCGTCATTGCTCCTACCAGCCAAGCTTCTACGGGAGAAGTTTCCTGTGTTTAAATCCAGGATTTCAAGGGGAAATGAAAGTTTTTTTGAGAGTTAAGAAAATGCTATCATTTATGTTTTTGGCAGAACATCTGCATTTGTTTTCCTTGAAACCCTCAGAAAAGAAGCCTATGGTGTATTCATTTGCAGACTATAGAACATAAGCTACAGAAGAAGCAAACGGAAGAGAGGAAAGACACACTTTGCTGCAAACAAAGTTTTCTCAAATTGCTTGATCACACGAATCTGTCTAACCTAGGAACTGCCAAGCTGTGCTCCCCAAAGAGCCAGGACATAAGGACTTTAGGTTTCATGGTTATGTAACTATTTTCTCCCCTGCCATTGTTATGGGAGAGCAGCCGTAGGTAACATTCAGCCAGATGAATGCAACTATGTTACAAATAACTTTATTTTCCAGTCAGGTAATTAATTAGATTTGCCCTCTAGGCTATAATTTGCTCATTCTTGGACTAATGGAAGAAGACCTACTATGTATCAGTGTATCTTAGCAACACATAGAAATAAAATAAAGGGCTGCTACAGATCATTTTTCAGCCCCTTAGTTTATCTACAAGAATTTACTGGTTACTGTAGTTAATGTCTTATTAATATCATCAAGAAATAAAGGGACTAATGTTATGCAGCTTAGTATCTATGGCAAAGGTTACTAGTCATCCTTAGTAGACTGTTCTCTGCAGTTTCCTTAATAACGCAGCCCTAAAGATCTGTTAGGATCCATGACCACTGGAATAAAAGCTTATTTCCTAGGGCTGGAGAGATGGCTTTGTGCTTAAGAGACTTGTAGACCTCAATCAGAGGTTTATGTGGGAGGGCTGAGCCCACTACAGAGGCTACACACCCTGGGTAGGTTGTCCTAAGTTGTATAAGAGAGCAGTCGGAGCAAGCCATGAGGAGCAAGCCAATAGACAGCATCCATCCATGGCCTCTGTTTCAGTTCCCTAGGACTGTGACCAGAGAATTGTAAGATGAAATAAACTCTTTCCTCCCCAAGTTGTTTTTGGTCATAGGGTTTTCTATCACAGCAGTAGAAACTGCTGGAAGACAACCAGTTACTTTAGGGATACCAACACACTATCAGTTTCTTATTCTGGCCCTTTTCTTCTTCTCTTCTCTTCTATTCCTCCACGAGCCTAAATGCAGGCCACTGCCTTAGGCTCTGCTTTGGAGGGAGTTCAGGGTGGTATTCCCTCTGAGGTGAAACACAGAGTGAGTGCAAGAACACCACAGATGGTGTTTGGAATTAGACTAGAGATTAGAATTGTAAGAATACAGAGAGTCAATACAGGGAAAATTAGAGGAAATTCCTGAAAGAAACAGGAGGCAATATCTTCTACTATATGAGACAGCTGACCATAAACCCCCAGGTTTGTCACCTGTTTGGACTCATGATTAGAAACTGGATAAATGAATCTAGTTATACTGTTAGAAGTGAGATTCTGGCACCTTTTATTGTTAGCAGAGACTTGATTCCGAGAGCTGTAGGGTCAGGAGGCTAAATGAACTGGGCTTGTGAAGCTGACTTAACAATGCGCATACAACAACCCCATAGGCTTCCTACCCCCTGCCTATCAGCAGGACCTGTCATTGGTCCCACGCAAAGAGCTGTTCCCAAGGTTCTTCTTGGCCAGACTAGACTTCCTCGTGGACCATCAGCATCTAACCATAGTTTACTGCAGACCTTATGCTTACAGTCTGCTCCCTATTCAGTTATGTTAACATCATTCTTTGGAAGTTTTCCCTGCCACCCCACACCCAGGCTGCTGTCTTGGTCTGGAATAGTCTTCCTGAGCTTTGCCTATTGCAGATGTACCCATTACTTTAGATCCTCTCCCAAATGCTACATTCTATAGGAACTCCAACCTGCCAGAGGGGTCCACACCCTGCTCTGAACCTTGAGGCCTCCTGTACTTATTCTACATGGCTTATTTTAAGCTGCCCTGCATTAAAGATACCTGCAAAAAAAATACTTGTATTTCCTTTCGGAGATGGAATTTCTTCTTCTATCCACGAGGGCTGAATCTAATTAGACGAATCTATAACCAGTCTACAAGAGGTACCTGGTGAACTAGAAAATACAGAGCCAGGTTCTTCTGAATGAAACAGAGTTTGAGAGTGGGGGAAGAGGAGAGAGGAGGGGAGAGTTCACAAATACGAGCATCTACTTTGTGTCGAGTGCTTCCCTGAGTTCTCTCGTTTCGTGAATCCTCACAAACTTTTAGAACACAGAGGATGCGAAATTCATTTCAGAGGGGAATGTGAAGCCCCGATGGTGATAGGAATGAACATAGGTGTGCAATTAGTGAGGGCTGGAATTAAGATTTGAGTGCAAATCTCCTTCGCTCCAAGGCACTGACCTTTTCCATTGTTGGAGAGGGGACATGAGATGTATTGTTCTAACTGGAATACTCCTGGGAGTACAAAGGAATGCTATTAATAGGTGCACAGGACAACTTAGGTAAACTGGGACTCTCCGGCGCGAGTGTCCTGTGATCACCCTAATTATAAACCACCCAGACTTCTTTGTTCTCCGTTTGCATAAAACTAAAATAAATCTCCTCTTTGACATTTTACTTCTCTCAGTTATAGAAACTGGAAAGAAATAATGGGGTGTTGGTGAATCCTTTACGAATGACTGGAAAGAGATTCACATTATCCAACGGGGCAAATAAGGGATGGTGTCTTCTCACGTTCCTTCAGGACAGTTGGGGATCGTCCTTGGAACTTTGTAGATGACTGGGGTTAATAGCTCTACTTAGGTAGCACTGAATGAGCTCATGTGCTTTATACTGGTGTCAGGTACACTGGACCCCTGTCTGGCTCAGCTACATAGAGAAAGGGCAATGATCGGGGCTGTAACGCGGCTGCCTTTTGAGCTTGGATTTTGCACCGAGCCTCTTACTTGTACCACCTCCCTCATTTTGGTTTACATACTCTTGCATCCACTACTCGTGATAGCCATGTAAGGGAGGTCCTCCATTTATTCTTATTCTTCAGGGGGAAAAAGTATATGCTGACCAGCTGAGTAGCCCCACACAACTCCACTGTGAGAGTAGTTGAACCTAAATTGATTGGCTCCAAAGACCCACGCCCTAATTAGTGAGATCTGTGGCTCCTAGGAAGTGATTGAGAGGCCAAATCATAGGTCACCAGGAAGGTTCAGCAGTTAGCTCACTTCAGAGGTTCTAAGCACTGTGCCTGGTCATAGGTAGTGGTTCCATCATTAACACATGTCGTTGTTATTTTCTAACTAGACCTCTGAGGAACAGATACTAAATGCTCGCTGATGCTCAGTTTCTCTCATCCACATGTCCCCTCGGCTCACACCAAATCACAGGTTAGAAATAGAAAGGAAGTCATCATTTATCAAGTCCGTGCCATATCCTTGGTACTAATGTACCCAGCCTCTTTTCCTTGCTAAGATACAACTATGATGTGTAAAAATACTACTTTATTGAACACAGATGTGTCTAAAATGCAGTGAAGACACTCCAGAATCCCTTCATTCAATATACTCTAGACCATGGGGGATCTAGTCTGCAGACGCACATGATAAAAAACCAACCAATCAACCAACCAATCAACCAACCAAACAAAAGCCATTGCTTTTACTCGGGGAAACAAGAAGAGTTGAGAGCAATATCATAGGCATGGCATTAACTTAAGTTTTTGAGACAGGGTTTCTCTGTGTAACAGCCCTAGCTGTCCTGGAACTAACTCTTGTAGAACAGGCTGGCCTCAGACTCTCAGAGATCCACCTGCCTCTGCCTCCTGAGTGCTGGGATTAAAGGCATGTGCCACCACTGCCTGGCTAACTTAGGTTTTTAAAGACAAAGACGGTTTGTTATAATACTAAGGGCATTTAAAGATAAAGAATCAGATCAGTTAGAGACAAAGATATAGAGAAGGGAATTCCATAATGTGTCTGGGGTGTAGCTGAGTTAGATGTGAAGTTGGTGTGGGAAGGGGTAAGCCCAGAGATACAGGGTAAAGGCATAAGGTATGGCCACAAGAAGTGAATTACTTTACAGTTCTCCAAAGTCCCCCAGGACTCATGCTAATGTTTTATGTGTGTTAATAAGACAGTTATAAAATGTGGCCGGGGATACTCCCCAGCATGAAGAGAAGCAAGGATGCCTGCCAAGCATTCTCTGGGCTCTGAAACCTTTCAGTGGCAACTCAGGGATGTTTGCAGTCTGGATTCTCCTCGAAGGGGTGCTGATGGCTGGGTAGGCCAACAGTTCATGAGCATCCTTTTCTCGGGCTCCCAGGGGCATCTTTCCCTTGCATCTTTGTCTCATTTCTGGCAAAGCTTTGGAAGTGTGTGTGCGTGTGTGTGTGTGTGTGCGTGCGTGCGTGTGCGTGTGCATGTGCGTGCATGCAGGCACGCTCTGAGACTCCTCTCTGAACACATCAGGGAGAGGTCTGACAACTGGATTCCCCAGAGGAGTTGGCATTTCACAATTAAGATGTGTAAAACTCTCATTGCCATCACACCCTTTATGCTGGGATCTGGGCACGGATCCCTCGGGATAGCATTTCTATCATGGCTCCATGCCTTTTCCTGCAGTTTCCATGACATTGTCAATACTGAACATATGAGATGATCATTATTTTCTGCTTGGTGGATGCACAAGAGAGAAATTCCTCAAACTATAACAAAATGTGGCTGTGATTGTAAAAGCCTTCATGAAACTGGCGGGTGGAGGGCTAGAAAGGTCCTAAGATAGGCAGCTCTTTCGTTTCCGTTTCTTTGGAAGACCCTTACGAGCCTTTTCCATCTCCAGGACAGTGTTTGGAAGACTGCTGAGGTGAACAGGAAGGAAACCGATGCCGCACAAACTGTGTTTAGCAAGGTGCTGGTAGAGGAGGCTCAACTCGGGTAGACTTTACCAAGAAGTTCCACCAGGCACTAGGGGATGAAGTGAGTCTCTCAGCCCCACCTCACGGAGCAATGCAGAAGTCTAGCCCGGTGGCTGAGAGCGTGACCACAGTTAGAAATGTAGAGGTGTTTAAAGCAGTAATGTAGCTGAGGTCTTTAAGATGAGCTGTAGTCTCACACAACAGAGTTCTTTACAAGAGGAAGATGAAGACAGAAAAGCACAGAAAAAGGACCCTAGAAAGACAAGGGAGAAGATGCCGTCCGTAAACAAGGAGAGCAGCTGCTGAAGACACCAATCCTTTTAATTCTTTAATTTTAGACTTCTAGCTTCTGAAATTGAAGGGCATACATTAAATTAATTAAATTAAATGACCTAGTCCTTGGTCTTTCATTATGGCAGTCCTGGAAAGTTTGAGGGAAAGAGATTGTCAAGCATATGCTTATTTTTAAGTGTTTTATTTTAAATTGATTTATTTTTATTATTTTTTAGTTATGTGTTTGTCTGTGAGTCTGTAGGGATGTGCCTGTGAGTGAAGATGAGGACAGAAGCCAGAAAGGGTGCGGAATCTTCCAGAGCTGCTGTTACAGGCATTGCCTGTACCTTCTGAGCTTAGAATGAGAGATGTGGCTCGGCTCAGGCTGACCAACTCAGCTGCTATCCAGCGCCTCCTGTTGGTCCACCCCAACGTCCACTCCACCTCCCTGGTGTGCAGGGAGGAGCCGGCCTTGCAGAACCAGATTCAGCAGCACCTCATTGCCACCAAGGATGAAAACCTGAAACACGGCCTGTGCTGTCACCTCAAGCCATGTTGATGTCATGGCCCTTGCTGTGGACAGAAGCCTTCCATGTTTCTCATTCTCAAGGGTGGCTCTGCAGCCACTGATACCATGGAAAAGGAAGCTTCCTTATTCTTTATATTCAGCAGCAGTAGGGATCATGGACTCCACGTGGTATCCCAACCAGCATTTCAAAGGGTTCTAAGGTTTCAAACCCCAGCCTGCACCCTTGCATGGAAGGTGCTTTAACCTCCAAGTAAGTGCCCAGCTTCCATCATGTACCTTGCTATGGGGCAAATTTTAACATTCCCATTTAGTGAAGCTCTTGAAAGTTTCTCTATGACAGGTCCAACTTGCTCGTCACACTTCTCCTGTGCTCCAGGCTCACTACTGGTGAGCGATAGTTGAAGGCCAGCACTCTACAGTGTAATGGCTGATCTCACATGTGTGGGAGACTAAGTGTCCAGTGAAAGGAAGCTGACACAGCAGAGAGGTGCCAGCCTGAAGGAAGGTGCATGCTTGGGAGCATTGGAGGGCAGCCTAAGATCTCACCGGTCTGCTCACCAGTGTGCCATTGGACATGCTATCAATTGTCTGTTCTGGAATGTTCCACATACCATTTCTGGACTACAGCTGACCAAAAGTAACTGAAATCATTGAAAACAGGTGGTGAATGAAAGGGGCTGCTCTCTTCACTGTAGAATGACTGGGAAGGATGGAGACGTGCTAATGGGCAGATAAATGCACCTATGAGCTCGTGAATTTGGAATGGCAGCTTTGACCAAACTGGCATTTTCAGTTGAACATGCAATCAAGTCCTTTTTTTTTAAAAGTAGAATTTAGAAACTTAATTTAACAATAAAAGCATTTTCCTAATTTTTATCAAACTGCCCAATTTACCATCTCGCCTTCCCTTGCTGAGTCTTAGGGTTATCTGAGAACCACGTTCTCTGACCAGCCATTTATGAGCTCAGCAGGGCAGAAGGAGCCCCTGCAATAGGCACTAGGACCCAGCGCTCCATCTTGCCCGACACTGTACATGTTGGTTAGGCTTGTATGGTGACCACACACTGATCTCAGTTTCCTCGTTCTGATGAAAGGAAGCAGGTCTGAGAAAGCATCCCAGGCCTGCCTCCCGGCTCCATGGGCACCTTTGTGCAACTTCTTTTTTTTTTTTTTTTTTTTCTCCTAGTAAAGCTTAGACAGGTTTAATGGCAGAAAGTTAAGAAAAATTTCCGGCCAGCTTTCTTTCAACACAACATCACTTTGAATACATCTGATCAGGAATACTTTGCACAATTAAAGGAGACAGATTGCTTCGGGGGGGACAAAGAGCTGAATGTATAAATTAAACATCGCCTTGCTATTCTTGCCTTTCTAGCGCAGTTCTGAAGGTTCCAAGACAGGAATGGGTGTGGAAGGTACCTTCCTGCAGGGGGCTCCACAGGTGGCGGCTCGCTGTCCCAGCTTAGGCTGGTCCTTCCTGCAGGGGGCTCCACAGGTGGCAGCTCGCTGTCCCGGCTTAGGCTGGTCCTTCCCCTCTGGTTCTCAGGGTTCACCCCTGGGCTCTTTCCTTTCCTCTGGTTGAATTGTAACTTAGAAGTTAGATAAAACATTTCCCTTGACCTGCACTGTGAAGCCTGCATTAGCTTCCTTTAGATTTCTTAAGAAGCCAGGAGGGATGGGGGCCGCAAGATGCTTCGAGCATTGGCACTTTCCAATAAGCCGGATGACCTGAGCTCAATTCCCAGGACCTCCATGCTGGAAGGAGAGCACTGACTCTCATGAGAAGCCCCCTGACCTCTACACACAAGCACACAAATGTAATTTAAAAGGCTAGGAACCTTTCTGAAGGATCTGAGCTATTCAAATGACTCAGAGGCACAGACTAAGTTGGCTTTGGATCATAGTCTGTCCATTTATTTGTGTGGCTTTGAGTTCTTGCCCAAGCCTTGGTCTCCTCATCCAAATATTGGAGGTGACATGACCATGTTCAACATAGCATGATGTATTATAAAGGGAAATACCACAAGCCAACATACACCTAGCGTATGGCCAAGGGAGTACAGTCATCATCATGATGGTTGGTGGCTTGTATACGTGTATCATTTGTATTAATTGTGAAGAACGTGCTGGTTAAAGTTTTTCAACATAATTCTTAACACCAACTCCCAGTGGCTTCCAGAGAGTGTGTGTCCTGAGTGTACAGGGAACAGAGCAAACGAGATTCTGTTGTAATAATCCGACAGTTTTTCCCATGAGGGATGACAGGATTTTCCCAGCCTTCCCCTGGGGGAGAGTGTGAGTGATAAGCGCTGTCGGTTGATTACTTTTCTATTCTGGGTCCTGTTGGGCGGATAAGCGCCCAGTCTCCACATTCCACGTTGTTTCTCCTTCCCAGGCTGCACCCATCTCCTCTCCATCACCTTTCCCATTGTCGGGGTGAAGCTGAGGGGAGATGGGGAGCTGCTGGGGCCCTGGGGAAGGACAGCTACAGCCTGAGGCAGGTGGACAGGCTGGTGCCACCTCAGGAGGGGTCACTGTGGATGTGGGCATTCATGTCATCTACGGGACACAGGTTCTCGCACTAATCTGTGTTAAAAGCCGGGCTGTCACATGGCGCTGGAGCCCCAGGCCTCCTCTAACTCTGCCTTGGGCTGATCAAATGCTGGATTTTTACAATAGCTGTTTCAGGCCAATGTGTGCTTTAAAAAAAAAATCCCATTATTATCTTTTGGGACCCAATGGTTGTCTAGGAACCATGGACTTTTACTCAGAAACAGTCAGCTGGGAGTCGAGGCCAGTGGGAAGAGCCATGCCCTTCTCAAAGCACTCCTGCGATACCCACAGAGCTTGCTCTTCTCGTGGCACCTGGCTGTGGTAGGTTGACCCTAGCTGGTCCTTTATAACTATGCAGATGTGCTTGCATCTGTACACACCACTGCCTCAGTGGCTCATTCTGAAGAGCTTCTTCGGAGAGTGCGTTCAGTTTTTACTGATTGTTTCATCTTGACCCGGAGCCCGTGTAGGTGCTGTTGGGATGGAGACCCAAAGAATCTTGGGGTTGTTATGATGAGGCCCCGTTTGGAATGTTCAGAGAACCCAAGGAGGGAAGACAGAACCTGTGTCTGACTGGGAACTGTTATGGACTAAGGCTTGCATCCTTCCAAGCGTTGCAGTTGAAATCCCAGTGTCTACTGAGACGATCCCGGGAGGAAAGGGCTTCTGAATGTGGAATCATTTGGCTGGAGCAGGGGCGTTGTAGGATGGGACAGGAAAACATGACCCTCTTCTCCCCACTGTGTGTGGACACAAGGAAAAGGTGGCTGTATAAACCACTGTGAGTGTCTTTACCGCATACTGATCACCCACTATGTGTAGCTACGAGGTAAATATGGCTTCTCAACCTCCTGTGAGTGTCTTTACCACACACTGGATCTGCTTGTACCTTGATCTCGGATTCCTTATCCCCAGAACTGGGAAAAACAACTGTCTTCTTTTGAACAGTCTCCCCCGGTTTATTGCAATTTGTTACGGAGCCCTGAACCAAGACAAAGACTATAGTGGGCACTGCTTTGCCCAATGTCAGTGTGAATCACCTGCTATGACACATTACTGTGCTCTAGACTGGAAGCTACAAGGTCTGTTTCCCAGAATGCTGATGGCAGGAGGGAGACTCAGATGTGATTTAGGTTTCCTTATTAAGCTACCCCTGTGCAAAGGAGGCAACAGGGTACTACTAAGCTTTTTCTGTCTGTATTGCTGGGAAAGAAGATGAGTCATGGGGGGGGGCATTTGATTTTGTGTGTGGCTATAGCAGAGATCCTTGTGGACATTCGTTTGGAGCACAGGCAAAGTTGGAGCACCATGAAGTCAGCATGCCCAGTAAGACCTCTGCTCAGCAACTGGCTGCTGCATCTTTCTGAGTAGAGCCCAGTTCCTCTCTGTGGCTTTGATAGCTATTTCTGAAGCTGTGCCTCCAATCAGCTCTTCCAGATCTTAATTATCCTAGATGCCAGGATGGGCAAACTTAGGTTCAGACGGCTTTGGTAGGCGGTGTGTTTCTGGCACAATTCTTAAACTCTGACTTTGGGGAATAAAGGTGGGCTTAAGCAACGTGTAACAAATAGGTGTGATTATGCCTGCCTTTCAATAAAACTTTATAAAAAGCAGTCAGCAGGGCAGATCTGAGCTAAGGAGTAGTGCCAAGTGATCTTTTATGATATACCCCCTTCTGCTTTCTTGGTAGAGTCTCCTTATGTTGAGAACGGATCAACTCAGAAATGTCTAAATCCAAGAATGTGAGACCATGATGTGAGAAAGGAATAAAGGGGGATTATACTCTGGCCCTTGGGTCCAAGGGGTGGCAAGGAACCAGGTTACGAGTGGGCAGGATGTTCAACAATGATCTTTATCTTTTTCCCTGACATCCGTTCTTCAGTGCTCTTACGGAGAGTATCTCATCTGGCTTTCACAACACCCTATCAAGGATATATAGTCAGGAAATACTGAGAACCCTCAAAAATATTTTTTCTTAAGGTCACTGGGCTTGCAGAAAGACAGTGCAGAATTTGAAACCTGGAAGCTATGCCTGTCTCTTAGTTCAGGGAAGCATGCTGTTTCCCCTTTAGGAGTTTGCCCCTAAAATCCAGAATAACTTGAGGAGAGTCTGAGGACACGTGGCTGTTACTTGTAGGTGCTACATGTGGAAGTCTGGAGGGCTCTGTGGATTCTGCTAAGCAATGTATGTGCAAGCAGCCTTCGGAAACTCATTTTAAACGTCGACCTTCAAGATCCACCTAGCGATTACTGAGTCGGAACCTGTTTTCTATCAAGATTTCTAGACAAGTCGTGTGCACGGTACTTTGGAGATGATTCTCCCAAATGAAACACTTGGGATTGAGTCCTTAAAGCCCAGGAGACGGTACACCAAGCTCATCTGGAAGTCAACAGCCCCTTGGAGGCTGAGGAGTAACGCAGAGTGGTGAAGACATCTGTTGGTCCATGTCAGTGGGAGGTATTGGGATACCTAAACTCTTTGATCAATCACCTGAAGCTCCTTGATTAATCATTTCTCCTTGCGGAATATTTTCAGAGGATGATGTGTACACATCGGAGGAAAAATAATGCATAGTACACCCTAAGGTAGAAATGGAAACATTTCTTATCTTTGCATTTTATTGCCTAATAGTGTCCCAACAGCACTATAATCTGAGTGCTATTATTTTACTTTTTAATTTGAGGCTATCATCATCATTACCACCACAAAGCTATCTATGCTACAGTACTGGCCCATGTCCTATTCACATAGCACCAACTTAATCCTAAGAGCACATTTACGGGACAGCTCTATTACCTAGACAGAAGACTGAGGGGCAGAAACTGAAATACCTTACTCATGGCTACAGCATTGGGATGTCCTGGAACAGGACCAGGGAGTCCAGCTACCTAAGGACACAGAGCTGACATAGAGCACAGCACAGTCTTGCTTCAGACCTGCGTTCTTTGTCATGGCTCTGCATTCTCAAGTAAGGAGAGATTGTTAGAATCTGTCCCAGGCTTCTGAATCTACTCTTTAGGATAAATAATTTTAAAATCCTCAGAGGCAATTAATTCTATTGCAAAGTTCTGGTCCAGTAGCCCAAAGCTCCTCTATCCTGCCTCTCAGCTTCCTTAAGGATGAGCTGTTGTCTGCCTCTGTGTGGGTGTTCCTTCAGTGCCCAATTCTGGCCTGGCTTCAGTAGTTTCTATGAATGCCTGTGGTTAGAATGGAACAGTGTCCCAAGGTCTAATCATCTAAAGTGCTGACCTCAAAAGTTAGCACACACCAGCACGTCCTTGAAGGTCTTCAGAGCACACATCATCCATCTGATGCAGTTGTTTAAGGATTTGGACTTCTGATGAGTTCCCAGAAAGTGTTGTGATCCTGGGCATTACACTTGGCAGAATGTTGATCTAGAACATTCCCAGGGCTTTGAAGGATGGGCGGGGAACACAGACGAGAAAGAGCGGCATCGTCATGGTATTTAGAGCCCACGTTTGAAGGAATGACTCAGCCTGTCATTTTGTGGGCACATGCTCCATAAATTAAGGCAGGGACAAATGACACCTGACAGCATACACTTTGAGATGATTGTGCCTTTAATTTGACCTCATTTAATAACGTGGAAACTATTATCAACTAATTGGGACGACACGATCAATTTTTCCATTCTTTTACAATGTTACAGACACATCATGACGGAGTAGCAGTCCATTTCCTGACTATTGATTTGAATGTAGCACATCTCACAAAATCCCCTTTGTGTCAGAAACACACAGAATCTGATATTAAATAACGACCGGCAAGATGGAAGAAAAATAAATGTCTGTGTGATATTGCCATTAGAGTAGAGAAGGCCGATTGTGAAGGCTGTTAGCACATGGGCACACGGAACCCGCGAGTGATCTAGGAAGACTTCAGAACCCTCTGGTCGTCTTAGGGAAGGGAGGAACTGGAGGAGCAGAAGTCATCAATATGATTCTTTCCTCTCCAGTAAGACACAGGGGTCTCATTCTGAGGGAAGCACCCAGAGGATGGGGACCTCTTGGCAAGCGTTTGGAAAGGTAGGTGGGAAGGACAGAAAGTTCACCCTGGAAAATGGGCATCAGGGTCGGCTTTTGTTTACCGTTATAAGGTCAGTTCTCATGGCTTCTCTTGAAGCTTGAGTCATTCTGGCTGGCAGTTTTTAATATTCTTCTTTTTCTTTCCACTAGCACCATAAGTTCTTTGAGGGTTGGTAAAAAAACTCCTCCTCAGCCCTAAATCTCTAGTATCAATAGTATGAAGTCTCACTCAGGTCATGTTCATTGTTTCTGATTAAAAATCAGTACTCTCTTGTAATCCCGATGATGGAACTATGCATGGCTAGAACACAACACATGCTATGTTCTACATGTGAGTGTTTGTATCTGTATTTATGTGGCAGTAGCAATGATTTATGTCAAGAGTAAGTTGATTGGCAACATGCTTGTACATTAGGTATGGGCATTGTGAGTACTCAAGATTTTTCTATTATACTAACTTTAGCAACTGGCCTGTCTGTCTGTTTGTCTATCTATCGACAGAAGATCTCACTGTGGCTCAGCCAAACCTGGAACTCATAACATAGTCCATTTTGGCCTCAAACCCTTGATTCTACTGCCCTAGTCTCTCAAAGATTGAAATTATATGTGTGTTCTACCAAACCCAACCCAAAACTCTGCAGTTGAAGTCACAGGTACCATGAATGTCACAGATTCTTTTATCCTTCTTCCGTTATTCATTCTTCCTACGTATATACCAAACCACCTGATTGCCTGTCTTTTACCAGGACCTAGAATTACCTGGAGGACAAATTTCTGGGTATGTGTGAGGACTTTCTAACTCAGGCTGATTAAAGTTGGAAGTCCTATCGTAACCAGAGGAAGCGTCATTTCATAGGCTGGGGCCCTATCTGCAGGGAGTGTCATTTCATAGGCTGGGGTCCTATCTGCAGGGAGCGTCATTTCATAGGCTGGGGTCCTATCTGCAGGGAGCGTCATTTCATAGGCTGGAGTCCTATCTGTAGGGAGCGTCATTTCATAGGCTG
>NC_022023.1:3837447-3860244 GCF_000317375.1 Microtus ochrogaster
GCTGGAGTCCTATCTGTAGGGAGCGTCATTTCATAGGCTGGGGTCCTATCTGTAGGGAGCGTCATTTCATAGGCTGGGGTCCTATCTGCAGGGAGTGGCATTTCATAGGCTGGGGTCTTGACCGGAATGAAATGGAGAAAAGAAGCTGAATGCCTGCTTCCATCTCTGTCTGTTTCCTGACCTTGGATGCAATGTGATCAGAGGCCTCAAACTCCCGCCCCTAGGACTTTACAGCCGTGCTGCATGGTAAACCTCAGACTGAACCCCAGTCACCCTTCCTACTTTAAGCTGCTTTTGGCAAGTGTTTCACAGCAGCAATGAGACCTGTAACTGTTACACTGTCAATTACTGACCTCTTGTCTTTCATCACTCCTATCTGGTTTAGTTAACTATGTACTGAACAAACCTGTTCATCTCCGTTAGAAGGCTGGAGTAGAACGGAAAGTGCCCAGAGCTGGTTACTCTATGCCCTATTTGTTCAGTCCTTGGACAGTGCCAGCCCTAATAGACAGTGGGGGTGTGGGCACTGGCATCTGTCATGGCTGAGAGGTGGACCGTGGACCATATCCAAGCGACTTCATGGCACTTCAGAGAGCCGTTCAAGCCTGTGTTTCCCATCAGAGTCCTTTGGGAAGCCACTTGAAGCAGTGAATTGTGATGGACACATTTACAATTCTATGGCATTATTCATCAGAGCACTATTTTATTTAAAGAAACCAATAAAGCAGATGGGAAACGGTGAGGATGTGACTATTTTAGGTGGCGTGTTTGTTCAGCAGCGGGCACAACAACCGAGATGCAGAGGAGCAGATGAGACGGGAAACACCAATTATTTTCATTTTCTTGAAGAAGGGAACTGAGATTACAGTTCTGACCTTCACAAGGCAGAAAATCATCTGGAGTCTAGAAAATTCAAGATGGTCATGAGACACTTGGAAGAGCCAAAAAAAAAAATATTGTGACTTATATCTAACTCTTTGCAGAAGTTAAACTCACTCAATCACTTCAGTCTCCTTATAGGCTAACGGGAGATGAAGGCATTACATTATTTCATTAAAATGCATGAAGATTAAAATGAAATAACATTTCCAGAGCAGTGGCAGTGATTCTATGTACAGTTCAATACACCCTGGCTCCATCTTGGCTTCCACACCTAGAATATCTTTTTTCTTTCTACATAAATGCTATAACCTATGCTGAAGAATAACCAGGATGATGAAGGACTTGCCCTGTGTTCTGTTAAAACATGAGAAACTACTCAGGTACTGTGAACCTTTTGTCTTTTACTAAACAGAAGCTACTTGGGAAGGGACACTGTTAGGACAATTAGCTATGGAAGAATGTTAGGGAAAGAGGGCATGGATACACAGAATAGGTTTCTGAAAATGTCCCTGAGTAAAAGCCATCTTTAGTTTTGCTCAAATATTGGGAGTAGGGGAGCATCCTCCAAGAACATAGCAGCTCTTGCTAGTGAGTACAACCAAAGGGGAGGGAACAGACGGCCCAGAAACACTGGGAAGGCTGTGGATCACCCTATGCAGAAGACAAGGAGACAGATGTCATAACGCGGGAAAGCAGCCCAATGTGAGGACTGCCCCTGCCCTGTGAGCAAGTCCCAGGAGCTGACTTAGGTAGTGAACAGCTCCACTTCTGTTGCTGTGATAAAGGACCCTGACTTTATTTCATAGGCAAAGGCATTCACTTTGGTTTTTGGTTCCAGATGAAAAAGAGTCTATCACAGAGAGTGAGTGTATGGCAGTAAGTGACAGGAACAGAGAGATCGCTTCTGCCACACACACAGGAAACAAAGAGAAACTGGAAGTGGGGCCAGGCTATAAATTCTCAAAATCCACTCCAGTGACATACCTCTTACAGCAGCGTCTGTGTCCCAAAAGTTCTATAGTGTCCCCAAACAGTGCCATCAACAAGGGACCAAACATTAAATTACCACAAGAGGGGTCAAGGGTAATGGCAGCATGTAGAACGCAGCCAGGGATACTGGAAGAGCTGGAGAATTTCCTGAAATGGGGGAGGGTTCTCAGAGAGATGGCGATGAGACCAAAGACCCTGGCTGTAACAGACAGAACAACAGAACAAGGACAGAATGAACAAGTACCATTGGCGCCTCGGTCCCTGCTATTTAGCATGTGACCTTGTGAAAGCCATCTTCCCTCTTCAAGGCACACATGTAGAATGCAGTAGCAATCCTGCCCTGGGTTATTCCTGTGTGCACGTGTGTGTGCTTCCATGAAGACTTTGTGCGGCATGGATGATGGAATACCCTGGTACCCTGCTCGCTTATTTATTTATTTATTTATTGCTGTTTTCCCTCATGCTTGGCGAAGGTGGTGAGTGGGGCAGAGCTGTCCACATGCTTTCTCTTGAGGCTCTGTCCCTTCTCTACAATCTTTCCCTTTGGTGGAGACGGTCGTGGTGGGGACCATGGCAATGCCCTGCTTCCACATTTAACTTCACAGAACAAGGACTTAAGGGACTGCAAAAATCACCCTGGCCTCGCGGTCTCTGTCACCTCAACCCTACAGTTGGATGCTGGGGTACCTAGGATGCACTGTGAAGTATTGTCACACACAAGGCTGCCGTGGCCCAACTGAATCCATTATCGTGTCAATTTTGGGGCATCATGACGCCTGAGAGGGGTCTCAGTGCACTGTGGTTCCTCTTTCCTCCACCTACAAATTGGGGATGAAAGTCCTGATGCCTGAGGCTATTGTTTGATCAAAAGAGATGAAATAAATTTCCTGGCATACAAGAGATGCAAGAAAAAAGAAGACGAACAAAAATAAAAACAATAAGAAACAGCAATCTGTTACCCGAGGTATACACACTTACACACTTCCTGCGTAAATGCGCTACGTACTGCATAGCTTTTTTTTTTATTTGAACTAGAAATGAATTCAGAAAAAAAAATGAAGCAGTGAACGAAGCCAGAGGAGCTCAGAAGTTTCCCACATGGGGAGACGACACAAAGCCCTGCTAGATGGTTCTCCAGCCCGTGGGCCCATTCAGGCTAAGTCACAGGAGTGTTCTGGACCCTGCAGCCTGAGGGGCATTAACAGCCTTAGTAACGGGGTTCTGGGGAAGAACCTCGGCTTTTAGTGGTTCCTCGCAGCGCCGAGGCCCTGTGGAGCTCACGATTGTTTTGTTTCCTTGCAAAGCTGCCGCCAATTCATCTCATCTTCATGGAATGGCTTGAGCTACATGGTCTGGGCACCTGTGTTTGGAAATGGGAGCTGAGAGTCCACCTTTCCAAAGGCTGGCATCTCTGGAAGAGGTCACTGGGCCATCCTAACAGATACAGATATCTGGCTGATTTGACCATGTCCAGCCTCCCTCAGCTCTGTTTATGAGCAGCCATGGGCAGGGAGAGGGCACAACCATCTGAGGGCTACTAACTGCCCCTCAGGCACCTCTTCAAGGGTTCCCACAATTCTGCTCATGCAAATGGATCCCGAGGATGCAGAGACTGGTTTAGACCACCCGTAGAAGCATCAGATTGTGAAATAATTTATAACTCGTGTCCCACGGCTCTCCTCGAATATCACAGAGCGATAGCATTATCTAAATCAGGATTTTTATGTGTAGAGGCCAGGGGTTCACACTGATAGCCTCCTCAATTACACTCTTTCTCTAACATCCTATACTTAATTTTTTTTTTTTTTTTGGGAAAAAATGTCTGTCGGTTAACCTGAAACTTCTCAGTTTGACTAGACCGACAGTCAAGCAAGCTGCAGGAGCATCCAGGCATTCTCTCTCCATTCTCTCACCAGTATAGAGGTCACAGGAACACACTGCCTTGTCTTGGTTTTCTCCATGAATTCCAGGAATCGAACTCAGGTCTTCACGCTTGCAGACCAAGCATTTTACCAACCATTTCCCCAGCCCCTACAGAGAAGGTATTGATGTTTTTAATGTTAGGATTCCAGTCTGTGAGCTCTTTGGTAACCTATTTTTTTTAAATCCTCCTAACCCTTTTCTGGCCCAGTTTATACATTTTAGAAGTTGAAGTGAGAATAACAACACAGCAGACGAGTTATGCTTTGTGAACGAGAATGTAAGGGGCCTGAAACTCAACTCCCACTTCAGTGTCTCAGCTCCGAATGACATTCATAGTCATTGACAAGCAATTCAGGCCCTTGCTGCAAATTCTCTCAAAAGCTTTAGGTGCAGAGCGGATTCATTACACATCAGACACCGCAATAAAACATGGCTCACTCAGTCACTCCGCTTGTTAACACCCTTTACACCACACAGACTCCCCCAAGTCTTGGTCTTACAGGTGTTCTCCAAAGAACCTGTCCAGCAAGTTCCCTGGATGGCCTTTGCTCCTGTGGGTACCTTTCCTGGCTTTTTCCAGAAGCAAAGGGCCCCTTGAGTTAGTACTGAACATCAGATCTTTTCCTCTTGAGAAGAGGATG
Organism: Microtus ochrogaster; assembly: GCF_000317375.1. Lineage (NCBI taxonomy): Eukaryota > Metazoa > Chordata > Mammalia > Rodentia > Cricetidae > Microtus > Microtus ochrogaster. The sequence continues at coordinate 3,841,884 of NC_022023.1, forward strand.
ACAGAGGGAAAGTCATGCATACTTGCTCGGATAATTGGAAGGAGAGGGGAAATTAGCTACAAGAACGCAAAGGGGCAAGAAATAATCACACTCTAGGGAAGGTGCTCAGAACCCTCACATCCCAGCCTTGACCAAATCTCTCAACTGCAAGTTGTCCGAGCAGACTACCGAGACAGGAGATTCCTTCAGTTCTAAGTCACTACCTTAGCCCATGCGCTGAGTGAAAGACTAGGGGTGTCGCTTAGAAGGGGATACAGACTTCTCCTTTTCCATTTGGCATCTGTTTCTGGTGCATCTCACGTCTGTTTGAGCAGAGGGCTGGGTACCAGGAGAGAGAGAGGGCAGGGCTGAGAGAGGGAGCGGGTGGCAGTGTAGAGTCTCAGTGTATGTATGGATGGTCCTGATAGGGATCTGGACAGTAGCCAGTCTAGAGTTATCCTTTATGCCTTAGCAATAAGACTGGCTACTAGGAGTGAGGATAGGCTGCTTTGGATGAGAGCTGGGACTGTCGATGGCTAGCGAGAATCTGGCCAAGGTGTGAGCTCTTACCCTCCCTCGTCTGAGCGCCGTGCCAGCCAGGCCTTCTGAAGAACTCTCATGTACACTCAGGAGAGCTCCAATGTTTGAACCCCTGCCACGCAGAGGATGCTGTCTGTAGCCTGACATATTCGCCCCAGGACTGGCTCAGTGAGGGAGCCCCGCTTTCTCTGTGTCCTTTAAGTTTTGGGCATTCCCACATCTCAATGACAAGCTACTTATCCTAAGGCCTGTGAGGCCCTGAGGAATGAGCACGGGGAAAGGACGAGATGGCGTGTGAGTCTGGAATTGCAAACCAGGAGAGGGCATTTTTTGCTTGAGATTGCTGCCAATGCTTGAGAAGCAAGGAATTCACCCCATGTGCCACCAAGGGGTGGAAAACATCCGAGAAGAAACAAAAGTTTTTGTGGCTAAGGTTGTACCTCAGTTGGTAGAATGCTTGCCTAACATGCATGAGGTCTTGGGTGTGACCTTGTGCCCAGCACAGTGCAAAGCAGAGTGTGGTGGCACACACCAGCAAACCTGACACTCGAGAGAAAGAGGCAGGGACCAGGAGATCAAGATTGTCCTTGGCTACAAAGTAAGTGTGTGTGGCACCATGAGCGGTGTATTTGGTTCTGGGGCTCAACCCAAGAACTCAATCAGGGCAGGCAAGCACCCTTTGAACTGAGCAATACCCCAGCTTCCCCTCTATGAACAGTATGAAGGACCCTGGAGAGCCAGGAGCTATGTGCGCCTTGGCCCATCCGTTCAGTTCTGAACAGAAGCTTACTACCCTCCCCGAACCTCGGAACTCAAACACACATGCCTTTGTTTGGGCATTCACAAAGAACTTTCATACACGTGATGTCAGCCACCCTTACAATGACCCCCAAGAAACACAGAGAAAATGCGGTACCCTGTCCAATGTAAAGATGGAGAAACTGACACAGAAGCTAAGTGGATGCAATGTGTCAGTGGCCTTAAACACCCATGCCCGTGGAGAGTGGCCCTTGAGGGAAGACCAACGGTTTGGGGGTCTGCTCATTGGTCTTTATTTCTTTGGTAAATTTGACCCAAGCTGTAGTCACATGGGAAGAGAGGAACTTTGTTGAGAAAACACTTCCATCAGATTTCTCTGGAGGTGTATTCTGATACTACACCATACGGAAGCAATGTAGAAAAGCTATCAGACTAGAACTAGGATTCAACATGGCTCCTAGATAAAGACATTTCACAGGGCTGGAGAGAGCTCAGTGGTTAAGAGTACTGGCTGCTCTTCCAGAGGTCCTGAGTTCAATTCCCAGCACCCACATGGTGGCTCACAACCATCTGTAATGAGATCTGGTGCCCTCTTCTGGCATGCGGGCATACATGGAGGCAGAATGTTGTATACATAATAAATAAATCTTAAAAAAAAAGACATTTCACAATATGGCTTGGAGACCTCATTCTTCATCTATAGCACGGGCAGAGAGTCACCTGCAGCTAATTTCCATGGGTCATACAGTCTCAAAGGGACCGTGAGTCTCTCTCTCCACCATTTTCAATTCCTGATGCAGACTTGGGTTTTGATTGGTCCCACTCCACCCTCAAGCTCACTCCCACGGCAGACTCGTAGAACATATGGAACTCTTCATGGGAGTCTGTTCCACCCGGTCTCTTCCCAAAACCTCAGCTAGCCTTGGACACTTTCCTCCCGTCTTTTCTTCAACTGAACTGTCTGCCTGAAACCAGCCCGTGACTCAGCAGCCTACCTCTCCAAGCCCTATGGCTCTTGACTGTGCTGCCCAGACGCGAGTCTTGGAATCAAATATCTTTATGGAGTTCACCTTTGCAGGCTTATGCCTGAACTTGAACTCTGTCATGCTTCATAGAGATACTTGATCCAGGTCCTTGGAAGGTCTATTGAATCATTTTCTAAATGTCTAAGGGGATTTGTTTCCCCTTGATCCTTATTCAACAGGAAGTCATCTTGGCCTCCCTGTCTAGAAGCCAGTATTCCGAGCTGTCTACACTGTATCTTTAAAAAAAACAAAGAACAAATCAATTTCCAATTAATTTTTAAGTTAGGATACAAAGTTTTGATTAAACATATTCATACGTATATGTTACTATGCTTTGCTTTCTGTAATTCCCCCTCCCTCCCATCTTGCTGATCAAATGGTCCCTTCTTCTGTTTTCAAGTCACAAATATCCTAGTGCTTTCCATCTCCCCTCCTCTCTCATCCCTAAAACCTCTTTGTCCTTCTGATTTCCCCCTTTTTACTTTTAACACACACGCACACACAGAAACACACACACACGAATTTCATTCTAGACTCTGACTCTGAATGGGAGAAAACATGCAATGTTTATCTTCCTCAGCCTGGTTTGTTTTGCTTGGAATGATGGCTCCACTGTCATTCGTTCCTCTTATAAATGACTGATTAAAATTCCGTCGTATGTATGTGGCACGTTTTCTTTATTCATTCATCTGTTAATGGACAGCTAGGCTGGCTCCAGATTTTAGCTAGGGAAAAGAGCAGTAGTAAAAGGCATGGGTAAAAAAGTATCTCTGCGGCATATTGACTTGGGGGTCGTTCCGCTGGGAGTGAGAAGGTTGGGTCACATGGCAGCTCTATTTCTTGTTTTGTGGGACACCTCCGTACTGATTTCCATAGCAGCCACAAAAGTTTATGGTCCTCCAAGTTCCTCCTAGTAGTGAATAGAAAATCCCATTTCTCACATTCTCGCTGGCCTTTCTTTTCTCAACGACAGCCATTCTTATGGGGTGATATAGGTTCTCAATGTACTTTTATCTGCATTTCTGTGATGGCTTAAGGATGATGAATAAAGTCAGGCGGTGGTGGCACACACCGTTAATCCCAGCACTCAGGAGGCAGAGGCAGGCAGCTTTCTGTGAGTTCAAGACCAGCCTGGTCTACAGAGCAAATTCCAGCATAGCCAGGGCTACAAAGAGAAACCTTGTCTAGAGAAAACAAATGAATAGCTTTTAAATATTTATTGGCCTATTGTATTTCTTCTTTTAAGAAATATTAGCTTATTATCCATTTATTTATAAGCCCTGCATATCAGATATGCACATTACAATTCATAATAGTAGCAAAGTTTCCGTTATGAAGCAGCAACGAAATAATTTATAGCTAGCAAAGATTTAGTCCAACTCTGTAGCTATCTGTTCACAATCATGAGATTTTCCCTTGCTATGTATGCAGGTTCTTTCTTTGAACACTAGGTTATTAGGTTCTGGGACTTAGATTCAGGTTTTCAGGCTTACATAGCAAACATTTTTAGCTACTCAGCCCTCTCACCCGCCTGGCCAGACCATTTCCAACGTGCATAGCAATGTGCTGCTGTGGGAATCCTCTGAATGTGTTCTCTGTCCTCCCTCCCCCCTTCCTCCCTCCTTTCCTCCTTCCCTCTCCCTCCCCCTCTTTCCTCCCTCTCTCCTTTCCTTCCTTCCCTCCCTCCTTCCTTTTTTCCCTCCCTCCCACCTTCCCTTCCTCCCTCTCTTCTTATGTCTTATGCTAAGTTCAGAGTGACAACCAACTTTTGGGATCCGATTTCTACTGCTAAGAGGTTAGCACAAACTGGAAGGCTTGACCTGGTGACCCAGTGTGTTAGAAAAACCAGAGGGCGTAGCAAAGTGTCTACTCTAGAGGAACAGTCTCCTCTGCCTCTTTGATGGAGTCCGTCTTAGAGCAACACATTTAGAAAATCACCCCCTCTTGAATAGTAGCATCCTGAAAACTGTCCATATCCCTTGACACCCTAATTCTCCTCTTTCCCTGCCCTCGGAACCAGATCAGAAGACAAAGTCGGTTTCTGCACAAGCGTGTCCATCACTGAGCTGCTTACTATAATAATGAATATTGGAAATAACCTAAATGCCCGATCTGGGATTGGTTATGTAAATCCTGACTCATCTGTCTAGCATAGAACACTCTGTAGCAATTTAAGCTGATGTTTATGAAGGCATTTTCATGGCACGGTTAGATGCTCATGGTGCAATGTTCAGCAAAATCAGGCAGAACAAATTTTTAGGAAAAAAATTACCAATAACATTATGTAAAAGTATAAATGCTTAAGAACCATCCTGGGAAGAAACTTTCTAATATGTCAACAGTGGCTGAACTCTCAGTGGGAGTGAAATTTGCTTGGGTATTTTCAATTTTTCATAATGATCGTGTGATTATATATAAAAAGACAGCAGACACTATGAACTAAAGAGAAGTAAGGAGCTGTTTTTTTCTTTTGAAATTAGGAACATTCTGGGTGGACCTCAGCTGAGCCCTTGGTTCTATAAGTTTGCCTAAAGGTCACCAACTTTTAGCTCTACCAGCAACCAAATCAGCAGAAACCTGTATGCGAAATCTGGAAAAAGACGGTGCCTGGCAGTGGGTGATAGTCTGAAACCACATAATCATCTTTGAGAATGTTTTCCTGGACCAAGGCACACGCACCTCTCCATGTCTGTTGGTCCCTCACATGGACCATCTGTGCCTTAGCATTTGAAAGATTGTACAACATTTTAAGGAAGGATCTTGGACAGCATTCCATTATTATTCTTCATCCCCATATTCTCTCAGTCTTTCTAAATAACATTTCATTTTAAAAAATTATAAGTTCTATTCTCTCAAAGGTATATATATATCTCATGCTATATATACTATATAGCATACAAATACTATATAGTATGCATAAAATATATCTATATAAATATAGATGATATAGCTATAGAGATAGATCTAGATAAATAGATCATGTCCCTCTTCCATGACCTCCCTCCAATTCCCTTAGGGTCCCATTCCCTATTTTCCTCCCATTTCTGTATCTTCTATGTACTTCTTTCTCCAATGAGTCCTGTGTGAACAGTGCGGATCTGTATACTGTAATCTTTACTTCAGAGGTTCTTGCGGTGCATGGGGCATAAGTTAGGGTGGTCAGTGTGCGAGAGAACAGGTAACGATAACATACTGTATGAACCTCACATGTTAGTTCTCCCCACAAAGTCCCCTGCTTGGATGGGGATGTGGGTCACAAAAGAAGCTGTATAATCCCAACACAATTTGGGGGTTCTACGTAGTAACCTATATATTGTTTGGATTAATGCCCATGTCTTAAAGCTGAGCTCCCCCTGCATTAGTGGGGCTTCCTCAGACACTGACGGATTCCCTTCCCTTCTGAGGCATAGTCATTGTTTCCATCCATGGTTGCCACAGCAACTCTCTGCTCTCCTAGCATCCAGGGATCCCACTCTGCTGCCTCCTGTGCAGATGCCAAGGTCATCCTTGGTCATGTCTTAGAACTTGAAGTCAGAGAGCCGTTCAACTGGATGATCTGGGGGAGTGACTTTCACTTAGCATTTTTCCTTTATCCTGTAATCCGCACCCCTAAATTTGTTTACTACATTCCCTGCCATGGGAACTATTTATCTAGCCAGTAGCAGGCAGACAGATTTTTTCCCGGCCACAGAGAAGCTCAGGGAATGGTATGTGACACCCCTGAATCAGTAAAAAGAAACAGAAAGTTGTGAGGGTGCTCCTGGAGATGGGGGTTTAATTTTCTCTTATGGGTTCTGAATCTAAGAGAGCTGAAGGAGATGATGTTCCCCCGAGAGCAACCTAGAGAAAGTGGGACTAAGAGATGGGTGTGTAAAGCTCCAATAAAATCTTGCCAGTGAGAAACTTGAAGTAGGTAGTATTCCAAAAGTTCACCAAAGGGACCTGCCATGGGCAGGAGGGGGACCTTTGGCAGGGATACAGTATCTCAGCTAGGGTTTCCTATTGCTGTAAAGAGATACTGTGACCACCGCAACTCTTAGAAAGGAAACATTTTGTTACAGTGGCTTGCTCACACTTCAGAGGTTCAGTCCATCATGTCAGGGATCATGGTGACATGCAGGCAGGCATGGTGCTGGAGAACAGCCAAGTGTCCTACATCTTGTAGGCAACAGGAAGTCTACTGATTGTCACACTGAATGAAACTTGAGGAACAGTCCTCAAAACCCACCCCTCCAGTGACTCACTTCCAAGAAAAGGTATGGTCCAGATTAACGGGGTGCTGTTTAGCCTCGGGGTTTGGATTAAAGGCACGTGTCATCCAGCCTCCTCCAACAGCGTCACACTTCCCCCCGAAGAGCCACACCTCCTAATAGTGCCAGTCCCTATGACTGTATGGGAGCCCAATGCATTCAAATTACCACACACAGTGTCCGGGTTAATGGAGCTGTTTTGGTCCTCTACAAATGGATGTAGCCAGGGATAATCCCTGGAGCTGAGAAAGGTGGCTCACATAGCAATGACTTTGGGAAAAATTGTCATCTGAAGCTGGAAGACATAAGCAGCTTGACGTGGCCCCGTAGAGAAGAAGCCAGGCAACAAACATCCGACCTTTCTTCTTGTTTCCTCCATGCTTCTGAGGCTCTGTTGGTGCTTCCCAGTGTTCAAACACCAAAGATCATAGTTTACATTGAAGATCATAGTTTACTGGAGTGGTCATGAGCATGGGCTTTGGGGTCTAAGGCAAGCAGTTTCCTGGCTGAGCCATCTCCCTAGTCCTCCCTCAACATATTAATTGACTCCCATTGGGAGAAGGAAGAGATCAGGAACTCACAGTAATAAATGGCATGGTGTCCCACGGAAAGAACTGTATCATAAACAATGATCAAAGATGTCACCACTGCATGTCAGGGCCCTGCTGCTCACATGGGTACCAGTCACTTCTGGGCTTGGCCTCCAAGAAGTCTGGATAGAAGTCATGAAGGCAAAAGGGAGAAGCCACTAATTTCTGTAATGTGGATACTTTCAGGCCTAGGCCTATTTTGAAAATACCAAAAACTTACACTAACTTAGCAATTAGATCAGCACCATTGCTGGCAACTGGTTCATGGCTGAGGGATCCCAAGCTGCCTCTCTTTCTTCCTTCCTCCTGTCAACTCGGGCTGATTAGGAAGGCATATGAATCTTTCCTTACACATAATTTTCCAACTCTGAAGAAAGAAATTGAACTGAACTCAATTACAGAAGCTGATTTAATGTACTTAATTGTACTCAGGAGTTAGGAATCTGAAGGTTTTCCTGGAGGGTGGGTGGACCAAGTGGACTTGCTGTTACTGATGCCACATTCACCTGTGGCTGTGCTCCGGGTAACCACCACATCCCATGCCTCAGCACCTCTGTGACTCCACAGTGATGAGACCCAGACACTGGAAGCTCAACCCCTGGGGAGGCTGTCACTTCCTCTGATGGTTTGGCTGATGAATTTTCAGCTGCTTTCAAGTGCTAATCTGGAAGCCTGCTTGATTTTCTTTCTTTTTCTTTTAAAATATGCTTCCTGAACAACACAACAAAATTAATGAAAAGAAGTTAAGCAAACGAGGAGAGGTGGCAGGGGTAAAGCCTCTCTCCTGAGAGAAATGGTTCAAATACTGGTGTTTCCCTGCAGCAGGATGTGTGGGATAGACAGCAGAGGGCTATGGAAGCTATGTGTCCCCGACCTTTGGGATGAATCATTCTCTTGGTGACCATTATACCCACACCTACCCCACGCTGGATGGCATATCCTTGCTTTGGCTGTCTGGAATTTACTGACTTCAGTCTAAAGACAACCCTACTGATGTGGGATTCTCCTCTTGTGACGCTGTGATCACCATTGATAAATAAAGGAACTGCAGAGCTGTAGGGGAATAGAGAAAACTAAGCTGAATGCTGGGAGAAAGGAGGCAGAGCCAGAGAGAAGCCATGGAGCCCTGCTGGAAACAGATGCTGGACCCTTGTGGGGATACACAGATTAATGAAGATGGTTTAACTTAAGATGTAAGAGATAGCCAATAAAAACCTAGAGCTAATGGGCAAAATGGTATTTTAAATAATACAGTTTCTGTGTGATTATTTCGGGTCTTAGAAGCGGGGAAACAAACTAACAGTTTTCCTACAACACCCTTCCTGCAGGTAGTGGCACTCAGGTCTCAGATGAGGGCCGTGTAAGGAGGGGAGGCCATTAGGGCCTGCTTAAGGACATGATCACATTGAAGCAGATCTCAAAACTGGGTACAAGGCAGGGACAGCTGTGCTATGTCCTAGGATCATGCCCAGACTTCAGAATCCGAAGTAGAAAGAATGCCAGGCAAGGCAAAAAGTGCTGCATGCCCGTCTCTCCTAGGATCTCTTGCTGTTGGCTCAGGCTTCTCATGCTCCTCAGAATTCATGTTCCCTAACCCCTTCTCATCCTCCCTCCAGGAATCATCCTGCAATTCTCTTTCTTCTTCCTTACTCTCAACAGCCTTTGATCAAGAAGTGGCCACAAGGTTTTTGCAACAAAGGCAAAACAAGAGACTCAGGCAAAGAAATTGTCTTCAGGGTAATTGCAAGTGAAATGTTGTCAGGAGCTACTGAGGTTGAGCAGTGAAGCTCTGAAGGGCAAAACGGAGCTGCTGAGAGATGAGCATAGACCCTACTTAGGGTTGCTGGCCATGTTCCCGTGCTCTGGTCAGCTGGCCACAGGGAAAACGCCTATTTTACAGTAGTGGGTACTGATCAAATACAAAGGCGGGTGGAGCTGATGGTGAAGCAGAGAGAAAAGGGAGCCGGGATGGCTTTGTAAATTAGAGTGCACCCTTAGGAGCTGGGGACACACAGACAGGCAATGGTAGAGCTGGAGAGAAATTAGCAGTGAGGTGTCGGGCGAAGCCAACATCACCAGGGCCTCCAGCTGAGCCCCAATGCGCTCCAGTCACCAGCTCAGAAGGACCTGGCTCTTCAGCTGTGGGGAAGACATACCTAAAACATACCCAAACATGGTTAGGGAAGACTTGCTGTCTCTGGCTTTCTGACTGGTTGGGTACCACTGCTCCTTCCTCACCTTCTGTTCACACAGACCCACTTTGGTGATTCTGACCTTGAACTCAACAAGGCAAGGATGAACTCAGCAATTATCTTGTCTTTATAGATGTTAAAGTGGAGAGTCGGGAGGATCAAGGATCTAGTTCAAACACGCAGGACTAGGAAGGGGAGACGTTGGGATCCACCCAATAACTTTTTTCCCTCGTCTGTGGAGCGTCATACCATATTGGAAGGACACACCGAGTGATCTTTGGAGACTCATACAGGACCTGGAGTGAAGCTAGTCTGTCTCTGTACAAATTGTACAACTTACTATGGAGGCATTTCTACTCTGTTTGCCCGTTCTTCTCCACCATGGTCTCCTTCGTAAAGGAGCACTCACAAAACTCCCAGGGGGAAAAGCTCCCTGGGGCTTGAATGCCCTGTCAGTCACCCCGAGTACTCAGAAGATGGGGCCATGCAAGGGTGTCTGCAAAGGCCTGATTATACCCAGAGAATAATTTTCACCTGCCAGGATCAGGCCTTCAGTGACAAAAATGGGGACTGCAAATGCATTTTCCAAGGAGAGCTCAGACACCGCGAAAACAAAATGGACCAATTAGGGAGGCGCTGGAGCATGGGACTGCCTTCCTTGAACACGTCTCCTAACCTTGCAACGAAGCGGACCCTCGCTCCCGCTCTGACAGTCTGCTTGGACAAGAGGAAACAGGCTAAGTTCTCTTTAATGTATATTAAATTGAGCCTGTCAGCCCTGACAGAGTCCCTTTAAGTGGATGATCACTAAGAGGAGATAGCCTGCCGGAAACAACAGCGCTCAGGAGGTCCTGTGCCGATGTCGCTCCCTCCCACAATTCCAGATTCACAAAAGTTGGACCCCCCCCTTCCTTAAGAGCTGCCCTTTATTACTGCTCACAATGGGTAAGGACCCGTGCTAAGGACCTTATGTGTAGTCTGTCATGTCATCTCCCTAACAGCCCTTGGAGAGGGGATTCATGTTGTCCTCGTTCTACAGAAGAAGTTGGAATCCACCTGAGAATGACTCATAAACCATGGCCTTCCACAACATTACCCAGACTGCGTCTGTCTGCTCCTAGTATCTTGGGTTCATTTAAGCCCAGGCCACTCAAACGCACAACTGTATACCATTGTAACTTTGGTTACTATGAATCTATGGTTTTTATTAGGAGAGGTTGACATTTTTTCTCAAACTAATAGGTACATATTCAAACAATGCAGAATGCTATCTTCGAAAACCCCAAGTCTGGGCAGGCAAGACAGCTCAGTATCCCCTGAGCGGTTGACACCAGGTCTGTTGACTTGAGTTTGGTCCCAAGATCTCACATGGTGGAGGTAATGAATTGTTGTGGCTTCTATACCCAATACGGATAAACGTAGGTGATAAACGTGTTTAAACCTATGATGGAAATGGCGTGAAGGCAGAAACCAGTCTCTGGTCTTACTTTGCATCTTCCAAATGCTGCTACTGATATTAATCTCTGTGGTGGTTTGAAAGAAGATGGGCCCCAAAGGGAATAACACTATTAGGAGGTGTGGCCTTGTTGGAGAAAGTGTGTCACTGTGGGGCGGGCTTTGAAGTCTCTTTTGCTGGAACTTCCTTCAGTGTGTCAGTCAGTTGGGCTTCCTGTTGCCTGCAGGATGTAACGCTCTCAGCTCCAGCACCACGTCTGCCTACATGTTGCCAAGCTCCCTGTCAGAATAATGACTGAACCTCTGAAATTGTAGCGAGCCACCCCAATGAAATGTTTTTGTTTTTAAATAAGAGTCGTCATGCTCATGCTGTCTCTTCAGAGCAATAAAGTCTAACTAAAATAATCACCAAATTGTTAATATGCTTACAATATCTCCTTTCTTCTTCTTTTTTCCTTTACTTCTTTCAACAGTGCTGGAGATGGAAGCCAGGGCTTTGTGTGTTGTTCGTCATATGTTCCGAGAGCTCCGGCTTTCACCCATAGGCAACTCTTCTGAAATCTCCACCTGTCAATTCCAATCTCCACGGAGATTGTCCCTCTATAACAGCTTCCCCTTCTGTTTCAGTTTGAAATGGGGATACTCTTTAGGTGGTAAAGCGATAGGCAGTTGACTACCTTCCTGGGAAGTTATTTTGTTTCTCTGCCTCCAGCAGCCCATAGCTGCCTGCGATAAATTTTACTTTTCAAGGGAGTTTCTTAAGAAAGCTACATTCAAAACATTTACACTAAAAAGCTTCTGTGTTTCTCATTTAATTCTTCAGACTCGTGTGCTAGTTCAGCTGGGTATGAATCTGTAGTCTGGAAATGATTTTTCCCCCCAGGACATTGAAAGCAACTATCTCTTGTCATACAACTGCATACAATTGCTGGTCTTATTAGTTCTTTATTTCTTTTTGTTTTTGTTTTTTTTCTTTTTTTTTGAGACAGGGTTTCTATGAGCTTTGGAGCATGTCCTGGAACTAGCCCTTGTAGAACTCACAGAGATCCACCTGCCTCTGCCTCCAGAGTGCTGGAATTAAAGGTGTGTACCACCACCACCTGGCACTGGTCTTATTCTTGATAAAGTGAAGGTTAATTTGATTTCAAGTTCTTTGTCTGCTATGTTTTATTCTCTCTAGAACTTTAGCACATTCTCTCTATTCTTTGAGTTCATAACTGTCATCATGATATAATTAAATGTGGATCTTTCTGCCCATATTGTACCAGAACATGATGGCTTCTTTTAATTGTAGGCATTTAATTTTATTTTAGGGCGAAATTCTTTGCACACTGGTTTATGGTGAGAACATGACCTAAAGCATGGTCCAGTCTATTTTATACTAAATGGAAGAAATGGTATTGATTAACGTCTATTGTTATTGAATTGTTCTGTAATGCCAGACACTCACACAAAGAATTTATACATGATTTGCATTTAATCCTCATAGAAAACATCCACGTCAACTCTTGGGATTGCTATGTTGTAGGTGAGAACTCTGAGACTTGAAGAAGTGGAACAATTTGTCCACGGCTACTAAATGCCTCAGAAATCCTCCAAAGTCTGAAGAACTCAGTGTCCTAAACCACAGTTCCTTAAACTAGGCTTTTAGAAATGCCAGTTTCTGAAACATTTGGGAGTCTTCAGTGTTTCAGAACACCAGGATAAACATATGTCCATCTGTGATGCTTTTCAGTGCTGTGGGCACCCTAACTGGTCCAGCGCGTCTCTAAGTATGAGACTGTGTTGTACTATCCTCCCGAGAAGATGGAGGTGATGCTGAGATTGTGCATTGAAAAGCTTCTGGAATTTGGGTGTGGGACACTTGCTTGGTCTGTTTGTAGTCGAGCTGCCCACAAGGTCTGGCTACATCTCACTGGGCTCCTGCCGTCCCACCTTGCCTGCATAGTGACAGTCACATTGCTTTCTTTTCATTTGGCTTGTTTGTTTTCCAGCTTCTTGATTACACAACATGCATATTGGCTACCTTCCTTATCAATAGAAGCCCCTTTGTTCTGGGGACTTCCTAACACAAGGGTTCCAGGATGACTAAGTTGAACATCCCCACCCCATCTATACTTGCTCCAGAGCTTAGCAACAAAGTAAAAATACCCAAAGAAAGCTATCCTAAAATCTTAATTAGCGTAGGCTGCCATGTACTGCATCCTCAGAGTACACTGGACCTTTGTGCCATGCCAATAATAATAATGTATTAAGAATTACGAATCTACTGTAGTAAGAAACACTCAGGGTGTTAATGAGGCCCTCTATGCCTCTGACTCTGAAGGCTTTCCAAGAGAGATTTAATGAAAGAGAAGACTCATTCTGAATGTGGGTGGCCCCATCCCGAGACACTGGGACCCAGGGAAATCCAAGGGGAAAAGGAGAATATTAGCTGAGTGCTAATACTCCTAACCCACCCAGATGTGAACAAGCAGCCTTGGTCTCCATGTCTCCCCCGCAATAATGAACTGGACCTTCAACCTATGAGCCCAGACAAATCCTCCCTTCTTGCATTGCTTCCCATTACATATGTAACTAATGATATATTTCTATAATCATAAACAACATACTAATTAAGATCACACCTTAGTATGTCTTTTTGTTTATTGTCTCCTTTCTGGGTACTTTATGTTCTGTCCAGGCACGTGGCCCTGTCTGTCCTGTTTATTATCATACTAAGACAGGGCCTGTTACAGTTGGAACATAAAATAGGTCGAAGGCTTGGTCCTGGAAAATTTCTGAAGTGAAACCTCACTGGAGGAAGTATATCACTGAAGGCGTGACTCATAGCGAACATCATGTAACCAACTACTACCTCTTTGCTCGTTCTTCTCTTAGCCACTGTGGGATACAGATCTCTTTTCTAAACCCACGCCCTTGCTTCATGATGCCCTGTCTCACTGTACGCTCCCGAACATACAGAGCAAGCCAACCAAGAACTAGCACCTCCGAGACCACGAGCCAACATAGAGCTTTCCCTCTATGAATTGAAAGCAGCTGTCTAAGCAAGGAAGACCTGAATCTGTGCTTCATTCATGCTAGGAGCTCAGTCAACGGGTGTTGACTGGATGCATGAATGACCAAATGGATGGGTGCAAAAGTCTCTGGCCCTCAAAAGTCTCTGGTTACAGTTCCAAAAGACCAATCCCACTTCACAAAGGATCTGTAGCAATACAGGAAAAGTATGCAAAACACAGCCTCAAATGTGATGAATATTCTATGAAACAAAATCCTAATTTCAAAAAAATAATTCATCTCCGTTCTGTGCATGAATTATTTCACCAACAGGTATCTCGGCATGAAGCCGCCTTCACCCCCCAAACACTCATCCTCCAAAGCATATTCAAGTAGTTCCTCATGGCTCCTGTAAATCAAGCTCTCAGCACAGAACCGCAGGAGCAAATGAATATTCTCTTTAAGGAGCAGGAAGGCAAATGCACAGAATGAAAGGAAAGAATCAGGGCGGGTCATTGAAATGACCTGTTTTTGCAGCCTTGGCAGGCTAGGCAAGTAAACCTGACCCAGAGAAATTCCTGTGGAGTTTCTGTACATCACTGAGATGGGAGATTGTGGTACCTCCATCTTCCATTTTTATCACAGAGGGCTTCTGAAAAGATCCAGGTAACATTACCCAAAGTATATATAGTACAGTGCTTGCCCTTATAATAACCACCACTATCCTGCAGTAATCTTTGAAGTTTTCATGAAGAAGATGGGGCCCCACAAAACACCACTAATTTTGTTCTTCTTGCTCCTTATGTGGCTTGATTTGCCCTGAATTTATTGATTTATTGATGTGGGAGTGTCATATATCAATCTGTTGATTTCATTGGTTAAGGAATAAAGAAACTGCCTAGGCCCCTTGATAGGCCAACCCTTAGGTGGGTGGAGTAAACAGAACAGAATGCTGGGAGAAAGAAGCTGAGTCAGACAGTCGCCATGGTTCTCCCACTCCAGGCAGACGCAGGTTAAGATCATTCCTGGTAAGCCAGCTTGCGGGCTACACAGATTAATAGAAATGGGTTAGATCAATATGTAAGAGCTAGCCAATAAGAGGCTGAAACTAATGGGTCAGGCAGTGTTTAAAAGAATACAGTTTCTGTGTAATTATTTTGGGGCATAAGCTAGCCATGTGGGTGGCTGGGTGTCAGGGACACAGCCCCGCCACTCGTACTACTACAATTTATTGCTCAGCTTTCCCTATGGTTGCCTCTACCCTACAGTGGAGACTCTAAAGGATAATAATAATATCCTATTCATCTTGGCATCTCTGGTATAAACAGGACACACCCAGTGTTCACTGATAAAGTAGTGAATGACATCCACAGCTCTGGAAAATGCATCCTTTTATCTATAGTACGCTTTACATTTTAGCAGTGTGTGTTTTGGGGAGAGAGAAAGAGGGGGCGCTTGTACACACCTACATGGCAGTCAGTTGTCAATGCCAAGTATCTCTGCCAATCTCTCCAACCCTTCATTTTTAAAGCAGGAGTTCTCACAAAGGCTGTAGCTCCTCACTCTAGCGGAAAAGCCGGCTAGTCAGTCCCCAGGTCTTCCTGTGTCCTCCTTCCCAACACTAGGATTACAGGTTTGTGTTGCCTGTGTAATTCTTGATGTTTGTGTGGTTAAGAACTCTAATCCAGGGATCCTTTATTGTCCCCTGTTACACAGTAGCAGAAAGCTCAGAAATGTCAGGTAACTTATTTCCTGTGGATCCAAAGGATACTCCCAGCAGTTGGCAAGCAAGTGAGGATGACATCTAGAGCCCTCGAACCGGCTAGAATCTGTGTATTTCCCACTTCTGCATGTTGGAGTCTTTCCCTCCAAGGCCATGTTAGGAGAGGAGATGTTTGGAAAGTGCTTAAGCCATGAGATCAGCATCCTAGCAACTGAGATTAATGCCCTTATAAAAGGTCCTGAGAGCTGCTTGGCCCCTTCCATGATGTACAGATACTGTGAGAAGGCAGAATCTATGGAACGGGTCCTTACTGGACACCCATTCTCACGCTGCTTTGACTTTAAATGCCTTAGTTTCCGGAGCTGTAAGTAATAAGTTTATATATTTTATAAGACATGCACTGTAAAGTATTTTGATAGAGTATCTTAGATGGGTGGATCAGACTAGTGACCTGGGGACATGGCCAGCATCTCCAGATACCCTGTGCTGCCCTTGTTCACCTTGATGTGGGGTCTCTTGATGTGGGTCTATGAAGAGCTCTACCCTGGCCCGCCTGATTGAGCAGATGGGGACGGGATGCCAGTCGAGTGTTCAAGCTCTTCTTTTACTCACCCTTCAGCCTTTTGCCAAGGGACCCCTTTCTCTTGAAGGCCTTCTGTGGGTATCACTGGCCTGCCTGGGACGGAACGCTCCCCAGTCTGCGCAGGAGCAGTGCCATGTGCCCCTGCATGGTCCCTGCAACACGACCCTGGGTTACTGCTGGTCTTCCAGCCTTGTGAACAGTGAGCTGCCCCAGCAAGGGTAGCAAACAACTGACTAATGGGGGCTCTCTGTAGGTGAGAGTCAGAGGTTTGTTCCGAACAGCTAGGATGGCGCTCTGCAACCCAGCCTGGTCCTCTGGCCTAGCACTCTTTCTCAGATCCCGTGCTCCTTCACAGATCATAAAATATGAACATCAGGAGGGGAAAAAACTAGATCAAATGGCAGCACAGACCCAGATTGGCGGCCATCCTTGAGATGCTGAGAGGCTGCCCATCTGCTCTCCCTGAGTTTAAAATCCACAGTTGTGCCCTCAGTGCTGAGAGAGCCGGCAGCAGCTGGCCCCATGCCGTGAGTGACAAGAGGAACAGTTTATTACAGAGGCCTTCTCTACATCAGTCTTCCTGGTGTCTGGGTGCAGAAGCGGCTTGTAGTCAGGTCCGCTCCTCCTCGTACTACCTCAGAAGTCATCCAGCCCTGCATGGCCTGGGCCTTACTGGCCTTAGACTCTGGACACTCAGTGCCAGGAGTCGTTTGGGAAAGTCACAGATTTGAACAGACTGTATCTCCAAACAGAAGGGTTCACTGCAGGCACACGGGTGAGCTTAAGCTTCTGGGTGAGAGACCCGGAAGCACTCGCCCGAGGTCGTCCCTGGAACAACCTCTCCGACTGATGCCTTTTAAGTATCAAGCTATGGTTCCACACTCGGCATCTGAGAATGCCTTTTTTTATTTTGGGGGGGTCACTAAGATAATATGGCCCTGTGGTCCTGTCCTCTGCAGATGGAAGTCAGTCTTGGTGGGTATACCTGAAACTTTCCTTTACGAGACTTGGGGTAACCATGAGGGTTCTCTGAAGTCCTGGGCAGCGTACATGGCTCCGCCCTCTTGGGGGTGTCGGCTGCAAGGATCAAAAGCAGCTGGTCCAAATTTATTAGGAATCCAAGGTAGGATCTGATGTAGAGATAGTTGGGACAATGGTATTTAGTAGCTCGGGAGTATGAACTAGCTACCAGTCAGAGACTAAGGTCCCTGGACTCTACCTAAGAGCAAACTGGGGTCTGGGGAAGGGAAGTCATCTTCAATACTTGCCTGGAATCTTTCTTGAATTTTCCAAGGTTGTTGGGGTAGTGCTTGAGACAAGATTCAAGATTCCTGATCATTGGCTCCAGCTTATAGCGGGTGACTGACATGTTCAGAGGCCTTTTTCTTTTCAGCTGGATGTGTGTGTGTGTGTGTGTGTGTGTGTGTGTGTGTGTTATAGATCTTAAATACATGCCACAACTTGAATGTTAAAGGCTTTGACCCTAGTATGACAAAGGACTTTGGATGATATTTGTGTCTTGGTATCTGTGACCTAATGAGTGAATCAATCCATTGCCAGAGTCACAGTTTAATGCACTGTAGGAGGTGGGGTCTAATTGGACAAAGTAAGTCTTTGGAGACATGCCCAGTTAGGGTGTATTCTGTCCTCAGCCTCCCCTTTTGCTTCTGAGCCCCCATGAGGTGAATATCCCCTTATATTCCATACTCCTGCTGCTGTGATGTTTTGTCTTACTGGAAGAACCATGAGCCAAAACAAACGTTTCCTTATTTAAGTGTGGTTTTCTTGGGTATTTGTCAAAGCAGCAGAAAGCCGATTAGAACCTCGGAGGAAACTCAAACACACAGCCCCTGGACAGAAGGGCCGAGAGCCAATCTCAGCCATTGATGGCAGAGCACGTACTACTATTTCCTGTGAGAATAAAGGAACAAGCGCACGGTTGGCTCCTGTGCTCCTGCCAGCCTGGACAAAAGGGATTGCTTTTAGTCCTTGTCAGCTACCGACATAACCTTGGACTTTTCTCCAATTTCCTTCTCTTCCAGGAAGTATCTGTGACCACTGAGCTCTGCAATCTGGAGACTCTTCCTGTCCTAGGGGCCCCAGAGGGTTTGCTGTTCCCTGCTGTGCTTCCATGGTTCCCCTTCTTGTGGTACTGTGTCTTCCTGTGGAGGACCTACCTCTCTGCATCTTCCCATGGAGGGTCTACCTCTCTACATCTTCCTGTGGAGGACCTACCTCTCTGAATCTTCCCATGGAGGGTCTACCTCT
>NC_022023.1:3861062-3872626 GCF_000317375.1 Microtus ochrogaster
CATCTTCCTGTGGAGGGCCTACCTCCCTGAGTCTTCCTGTGGAGGGTTTACCTCTCTGCATCTTCTCGTGGAGGGCCTACCTCTCGGCATCTTCCCATGGAGGGCCTACCTCTCTGCATCTTTCCATGGAGAGTGGTACTCTTGCTGCTGGAACAGATGAGCCCTGGTGGTTCCTTTATGTTTTGGGAAATTGTATTTTGCGCCTTCTCTCTTACCCTTCCAAAACCATTTTTTTTTAAAAAAAAAATTGAGTTTCTACTATTGCCTGGCAGCAGCTTCCCCATTCCTTTATAATATTCAATGCTAATTTGAGCCTGCCATGGTTCACAAGTTCATAACCTCCCCCCCACACACTGGTGGGGTTGTGGGAGTGGAGTGGGAGAGAGAGAATGAGAGGGAGAGACACAGACAAAAGACCAGGAAAGTTAGGTGACATTTTAGGTTTGGGGGTTGATGTTGATGAATGGGATGGACTGCGTTAAAAAGCCTCCAGCACACAAGGTCAGGGCGAGAGGGTTGTAGTGAGGAACACTGATCTAACAATCTTCAGGTACAAGAGTTTTAGGGATATAGAGAGCAAGCTCTTCTAGGTCTAAGAAGGTGTGGTCCAAGAAGATCAGATCAGGAGCTGGTCATTTCTGAGAGTCCACTGGGAATGTGGTCGTCACCATATAAACTTGGTAGCGATTTCTCTAATGCTGGACCTTATTACTTGCTCTGGGGTGTTTGCTTTATGTTGGCAGATCATGAGGTGGTTTTCTAAATCTGAAGAATATAGACTCTCTTGTACGCCGCTCTTCTTACATTATACCTCTTTTAATTTTCTGTATGTTCACTTGCACACCACACAACAAGGCATAATTTAGTGTATGCCAAAGGAATTCACCTGAGACACCTTTCTCTTGGCTTTAGGTATACTGTCCCCACAGAGGCCAGACTCCATGGATTGCATCAATGGGCTCCTTGGCTTTTGGCCACTCAGTGATTAGCTCTGGCAGGAGGGAGGAAAGAGGGAGGAAGGAGGAGGAAATCTGGGTTTAGTTCTCTGCTGCACTACCTGCTGGATCTCTGGGAGTCAGTTATAGCCCTCGGTGACAGGCTCTAGCTGCAGGTGGAGGCCTTCTCCACAGATTTGGGTCTGTCCTTCTATGGTGGTTAGCAGTTTCCTGCTCTGGATGGTTTTCTTATACCTGCACAGATCTTCATAGAGGCAAAGAGTCTGTGGTGCTGTGAAGGCAGCAAGCCCTCAACAGAACACACCCTTGAAGTGTGATCTTTGCTTGGAATACAGTACTCTAGGAGATGCTGGGCAGCATAGTGAGTGACGGTTCTCAGCCTCTCGCTCATGAGGAGATAAGACCCAATGTTACCGTGTGCTGTGCAGTTGAGCTATGGTGTCTGGTAGGTTAAACACATTAACTGCATTTCAGCTCACAGCACATCAGGATGTAGCCCCGTTGTGAGCTGAGGGGCATCTGCACTCCTTTTCTTAAATTCAGTTATCAATTACAATTTCTCAGCTACCCAATTTCTTATGCCATCTGTCCCCCGCGCCCCGCCCTGCCCTGGGACTGTGACTGAGAGGGAAAATAAAGCAGAGGGGACGATTCCACTTCTACAATGTACCTATAATAGTCATAGTCAATGAGACAGGAGAAGCATGGTTTCCCGGGCCCAGCGGGAGAGGATGGGGAGTTCTCATTGAATAGGTACAGACTTTCTGCTGAGGATGATGGGGAGATTCTGGAGGTGAGCAATACTGATGATTGCCCTGTGATGTCCGTACATTTCTTCCCACTGACTTACACCCAAAATAGTTCATGCGGTAAACTTTGTTATGTATGTAGTTCCAGGATAAAAACAATAAATGAGAAAAAATAAAAACAATGGCTTACTGATTTCTGACAGGCTAAGGGTAAAGCAATAGTTTTGCTTTGCTTTTTGTTTCTCTTTTAATATGCCAAAGGAGGGACCACATATACTGACTGGGAACACCTATTTTTGATACATTTTAAACGTGTTTGGAATGCTACTTAATTGACTTGAGTGGCTAGAAGTGCCAGTAGCAGAGAGAGATACAGTGCAGGTACTGACTACTGACAGGTCCCCTCAGGGCTCTTGGGACCCTGTCTTTCCTTTAAAGGCTGCCTAGCTTCCTGCTGCTCTCTTGCCAATCCCCTTTCTATGCCTGCTCTGAAGAAGTCAGCCCACTGGTTCCCTTCTAATCACAGGCAAAGTGGGACCCAAAGCCTCAGTTTCTCCAGGATAAGGATAATGGCTTTTTGTTGTGCCTCATCCTTGGTTTTTGATGACAATATCACCTAAGTGGCACTATGAAATTTACATAACAAAACGCACTATAATCCAAATGCATTCTTCGCTGGCTCTGAATTTTCCTTGCAGGAACACTAAGGCGCTCAGATCTATACATAGCTGAGAGTCTTGACAGAAGTCTGGTGTGCAGGGACAAAGGAGGCCCTGGCCGCTTTCCCACCCCTATCCAGTTTCCTGCCATCTCAGGAAACCTGCCAACATGTCAAGAAAATGTGAGCTGCCCCCCCAGGAACCTCAGAGGTGGGCAACATCCACAGAGCTTCCGTTCTGGCAAAGAGGAGGTTCTGCTTGGCAAGAACCATCCTTAGAACTGTTACACCCTTAGTTTTCCTTGCTCTGTCCTTCTGAGTAGGAAACTCCATGGCCTGTTTAGTCGTTGGTCCCAGGTTGTTTTAAGTATGTCCTTCTCAGTGGGAGGAGGAATTTAGTTCTCTTTGGAAGATGACAATTGCTGGGGAATCCTGGTCCCATTCACAAGCAATCCTTAAATAACCAGGTAACAGGTGAGCTGGCCAGGTGAGCCCTTGCAACCTCAAGACTTACCTCAGGCTTGTGTTCTCTTAATTTCCTAGAGGGAGGTCTATGCCCTGGGGTGTGACAGTGCATTAGAATATTCGTGTGCTCAAGCCCTTAGTTCTTTTACTTATGTTAATTGATTCGTACAAACTGTTTCTACATTAAAGATAATGGGCTGCCATAGCTCGTATTTATCACGCTGTAAATTAGTTAATTGTCTTGCAGTTTCATTTGGGGCACTTACGGAAAATTCTCATTTTCTCCAGGCCCTATGTGCTGTTCTATCTGCGTTTCCTGCTGCTTTGTTAAAACAGCACTTAACTGAGTTAAAGGAGAAGGTTTTCATATTGGTAAAACTATGTTTCATCTTGCTCACAAGTTCGGAAAACCATGTAGATGATTTTCAGCATGAGAGGCCACAGGTCTGGAGGAGCAGGGGGTGCTAGGCTCCTCTCTTCCCTCCCTGCAGCCTGGCTCAGGCTTATCTCACAACTCTTTTTTAAATTCCTCTTCTAGTTGAAAAGGGACTCTTCTCTCATAAGACACATACTGACCATAGTTTTCTCCAAAAGACAATATCCAATCATGAAGAAACAAGACAGAAGAAGACAGGGCAAAAGCCCTCATATCTAGGTTGAATGAGGCAACCCAATAGGAGGGAGAGAGTCCCCAGAGGGCTGGAGTCATAGACACACCCATCCCCACTGTTAGAAGTCCCACAAAAACACCAAGCTGACAGCTTTAATATCTATGCAGAGGAGCAGGTACAGCCCCACACAGGCCCTGTGCTTACTGCTTCAGACTCTGTGAGCCCGTGTGAGCTCTGCTTAGTAGATTCAGTGGGCCACGTTCTTCTGGTGTCCTCCATCCCTCTGACTCTTACCATCTTTCCTGCCTCTTTCTGAGGGTTTCCCATAGCTCTGAGGGGAGGGTCCAGATGGAGACCTGCAGGTTAGACTTTCTCTCTGAATAATGTGGATCTCTACGACCACACCCATCTGCAGCTGGAGGGAGCCTCTCTGATGACAACTGGACAAGGCAGCTTGCAACCTGCCAGGTTACAGGTAGTCTGCTTGGTGAGCTCAAGATCAGAGATGGAGACGGTCTCAAGCCCCAAAGTCTTTATTAGATAAGGCTCTGTGCCTAAACCTATTGGATGGGGAGGCAGTGGAGAGGGTAAGTCCTGGCCTATGGGAAGAGAGGACAGGGATTTCTCTCTCCACAGGCAATTTTAAAAACAATTGTTTTATACCAAATTGGTGTGGCAGCCATTTTGCCTTTTCTCTAGACTCTTGTGCCATTCTACAGAACTGTATGATAAAAACGGTTGTGGTTTTTATGGACTCCTAGATTTGCTATTATCTTATTTCTTTTACCATGTAAAAAATTCTCATGAAATTTCAAGAACCCACAAATGATGTTTCTACTCAATAATTTGCTGTGTGGGTATCTATGCTGAAGAAAGATAAAGATACATTTCCTGCACCAAGATGTTCTTTAGAATATTTTTCATAATGGAAATAATTGACTATAATGCCTGAAAGTTAGAACTCCTAAAGATCACAATGTAACAGTTACAATTTTGCTTACAGAGAAAATTCTGAAACCTCGGAGAAGCATATGATGTAGCCATAACACACAATAAAGTTGACAACACGGTCTTTCAAAAAACATAATACAATGAAACAGTCTTGGTCTGTCCCTTTTGCCAATTTCCACAGTGTAAACATTTCCATCACACTGTTTTGAAGTTACCAGTGTGAATGTTGGTGAACCTACAGTAGGAAGGAGATGGATATTGGGTTTTGTAAACAAGTACAAGTCAGTTCCAGCATGGTACTAGATACAATAGTTATGTGGCAAAAATACCTGGAGAACGGTGTACGCACACAGTTTGGCATCAGCATTGTGATGAGAAGGAGAAGGGTGTACGCACACAGTGTGACATCAGCGGCGAAGGAGAAGGGTGTACACACACAGTGTGGCATCAGCAGTGTGATGAGGAGAAGGGTGTACGCACACAGTGGGTCATCAGCAGTGTGATGAGAAGGAAAAGGGTGTATGTCAGGAGCCATTTCCCCCCAAAAGTATTGCAGGGACCATTGTCCTCCATTTCCCCCAAAAAGTATTGCAGGGACCATTGTCCTGGGGATGTTTGCAGAGAGCCCCACACCCCAACTGTATTGAGAACTGTTTGTTGGCGGAGCCCACCCCACACCCAACTATCTTGAGAGATATCTGTTAGCGGAACCTGCCCCACATTCCAACTATCTAGAGAACTGTTTGTGGTTGGAATCACAAAAGGAGCGATTCCCCTTACATAGAGAATACTAGGTGTGTTGACTCATGACCAAGTGTCAACTCATGACCATTGCTGCCCCGGCAAGATCCCATGTCCCTGCCCCCTGTACCCATCCCAAGCCAAATTCCTCATCCAATGGCTATATAAACTGCTGCCATTATGCTAATAAACTGAGGCTTTTACAACAGATCTTGCTTGGCCTTCTTCCTCTTTCCCGCCCATGTCTTTTTCAGATAGTGTCTCTTTGGGACCCTGGAATAACTGACCTGTCAGGTGGGTTACAACTCTAGACTAACTGACCCACTGGGCGGTTACAGGTGCACGCACACAGTGTGGCATCAGCAGGGTGAGGAGAAGAGTGCATGCGCACAGTGTGGCATCAGCAGCGAAGGAGAAGGGTGTTTGTATCTAGGTTTATCCTAGCAACCTCAGTTCTTTCCTTTTTTGGCGTGGCGTGTGCCTCCTTTTGAGACCGTCTACTATCTACTGCTTTGTTTTTGCTTTAATCGGAAACATGGCACTGAATTTGTTCTCTGATATATAGACACACAGTCTAGCATTCTGGCTACTGTCACTCCCCTCCTCTTCCTCCCACCTATTATCTACCCTCTTCTCCCCAAACGTCCCTTTCCCACATTCATGTCGTTTTAAAAATCAGCATAGATGCTCTTAGTTATCTTTATGATATTTTTGAACAAAATATGGGTTTGTGGTTTTCCCCAACTACTTTTGACCCACCCCTTGTAGCCTCCCTCTGGTCTCTTTTCCTCTTCCCCCTCTCACATGTCTTTCTGCCCAACCCTTGTCCTTCCTCAGCTTTACCCACACTTATACCTGTGTGTGTGTGTGTGTGTGTGTGTGTGTGTATGCGTGTGTGCGTACACAGACTTTCTCTCTGTAGCCAAGGCTGGCCTCAAACTTCCTGCCTTAGCTCAATATTTATCTTGGGTCTGGCACATTCAACACATTGCCCCCTATGCTAAATGCTGTCAAGTATATATATTTGTTTTGTTTTTTCATGACAGGGTTTCTCTGTGTAGCTCTGGCTATCCTGAAATTAGCTCTTGTAGACCAGGCTGGCCTTGACCTTACAGAGATCTACCTGCCTTTGCCTCCTAAATTAAAGGTGTGTGCCACGACTGCCTGGCTGGTATTTATATTTTTAACTTCACACACACACACACACACACACACACACACACACACACACACACACACACACACTGTGTCAATGGATAACTAACTAGATAACATGTCCTTAAGTTCCTTAAATGCATTTCTGAAGGCCATAGGCAGAGTGCACCAGGTGAGCAGGCTACCCTCTGGGCACAGCATCAGCTCCCGGAACCCTGTGTAAAGTTTTCTATCTGCGAGTTTATTCTTTTTTGTTGTTTGTAACAACTGTATAATACATCTAGGATTTTTTTTTACATGTAAGATAATATTATCAGCAAACTGACATCATGACTTGGTGGACTGTGATTATTTTCTTGCCTAATAACCCCAGCCATGGCTTCTCACAGGATGCTGACCCGAAGTAGGGAGACCAGCCCTTGTCTTGTTGCTGATCTTAGAGCAGAGGTTCTCAACCTTCCCGATGCTGCGGCCCTTTAAAACAGTTCCTCATGTTGTGGTGACCCCCAACCATAAAATTATCTTGTTTCTTCATAACTGTAATTTTGCTACTGTTATGAATTTAATGTAAACATCTGATATGCAGGGTATCTGATATGCGACCCCCAAAGGGGTTGAGACTCACAGACTGAGAACCACTGTCTTAGAGGAAAAGCTGTCCATCATGTCACTTCTGAGTACAATGCTGTCAGTAGGCTTTTTCTATATTATGGAAAATCCATAGCTTGCTGTTAATTCTTTCATAATAAAAAGTAACTGAAGTTTACCGAATTTTGCTACATCTACTAGATCATATTATGGTCTTTACCCCTTTTTAAAATAATATTTTTATTTTATCTTTGAGATTTCCATACAAGTACACAATGTATTTTTATCATATCCAGCTAACAGGTTTTTAATCCTTCATTATGTGAAGGTGGCATGATGCTAATTGACTTTCATGTTGAACTATCCTTGTATCCCAGAGACAAATCCCACTGGGTCTTGGTATATGACCTTTCTTACATGCTGCTGAGTTTGGCTTGCTGATATTCTTGAGTATTTTTCTTCCTGTGTTCAACAGAGATTTTGGCCTATTGTATTGTTTTGTGTTATTATAATAACCTGGTCTGATTTTTGTCAGCAGGTAGTTATCCTTCTGTGTCTTAATATTTGTTTGAGCTTTCTAGGATTTGGGTCAGGAGTATAGATTAACATTGCTGGGGCTGGAGAGACAGCACTGTGGTTGAGAGAGCACTGGGAGCTCTTCCAGAGAACTGAGTTTGATTCCCAGAACCCACATGGTCACTCACAACCATCTCTATCTCTAGTCCCAGGGTATCTGACACCCTCTTCTGGTCTCCTCAGGCATTGCATGCACACGGTATGCAGACTCTCATACACATACAGAAACAAAAATCGCGTAGATGAACATGAAGAGCAGAAGCTAATGCTGCTTTTCATGCCCTCTTCTGGCCCTTCCCACTACTTACCCCTGAGCTGAGCTGGTTTGAGATGCTTATAACACAGCAACACCACTGCCTGGCTTCCTCTTTCCAGAACCCTTTCCAAGGAAACAGCATGCCTCCCCATGCCTGAGGAAGCTGCCCACTCCTTTGAACAGGTGCATTGTGGGATATAGTCAGCCAGTGCCCTGAGAGGAAGAGCTGGAAGGTGCTTGAGGGAATAGTAAGAAGAGAACCCACAACTCAAAAATCTTCTTCCCAACTAGTGGGAATGGTCCAGAAGGTCATAGATCAAGGTAAGCAGTGACAAGAAATGGCCTGCGATCAGGGACACACCTGCCTTTCCCTGGGTAAGGTTGCCCCATAGGGAGCCAGGAGGGAATCGCTCCCAGGTTCACAGCTGGAAATCTGTAGCTATGGCTTAGAGGTCTCTTAGTTTTAAGGATGTGGCTCTTTGCCCCGCCCTCTACCTCCTAGAAGCAGGCACTGTGAGCATTTGTCTTTGCTGCCTTGCTTGTCCAAATACTGTACTGCCCCTATTCACCATCGAAACTCGCCAGTCACTCTCGTTCCTGGCTATCTCCTAAATCACCCGCTTGCATCTGTATCCATCCCTCTGAGCCAAGCTCCCGCCACAGGGCTGCCTACGTGGTCCCGTCGCCTCTGCTTTGGCCATTTCAGAAGCAGCTGCCTCCTTTCCAGTCCATTCCATGCGTGGTAGCCAGGGTGATCAAAGCTCCAATGCGTTCACGCCACCCTCTGATTATAATTTGACGGCTTCTCCCTTTCCAGCAAAGCAAAATCAACAACCTGCACGCGGATCCTGTCTCCTTATCAACCTCTCATCTTTCTGGCTCTCTGGGTCCTAATTCCACTCTCAGCTTCCCAGACAGTTCCATGCTGGTCCTCCCACAAGCGCCCCGGAGTGTTGCTATGGTTTCAGCGCTGTCACCAACCTTTCTGAAGCCCATCTCCAGCACCTTCCACCCAGGTCAGCCGCCACTTTCTTGGGGGGGGTCTCTTGGCTGTCATCGCCCTTTAAGGGATCAAGCCCTTTGCCACACGTTCTCAGAATGCTATTCCGCTGCCCTTCAAGACATTTAATTGCTTCTTTGAGGAGATACCTCTCACTTTGACAATGGATGTGGTAACACCAACCATATCTATTATCTTTGATTATTATATTTTCAACATCTGTCACAGTGCCTGGTAGCTATCCATTCAAGGACTTGTTTTAGTTTCCTATTTGAGGCAAAGTCTTACTCTGAAGCCCAGGTTAGATGCAAACTCATTGTTCTCCTGCTTCTCCAGGGCTGATATTATAGGCTTGTATCACCACCCCTGGCTGTCAAAGGTAATTGAGTGAATGAATGAATGAATGAATGAATATCTTCCTTGAATCCCTGTGGACTATGTCTGTGATTTATTTTGCACTTCTTTGTATCTATCCAACCTTTTCCCTGTCTGGCAAATGGAGCTAATCAAATTACATTATTGAAGAGAATGTAAGGGCTGCAGAGGCAACAGGGTAGAAATCTGCTTTCTGGACAAGCTTGAGAGTCTGAGTTCAGATCCTGAGTACCAATTTAAAAGTAAAGCGCAGTCACCCGTGTCTGTAGCCCCACTGCTAGCAAACAGGCAGATTCCAGGAGCTCACCGGCCAACCTAGTTGTCTGCCAAGCTGCAGGTCTAGCGAGAAACCCGAACCCTATCTGAACGCAATAAGACGTTACAGAGCAGGACACTTGACGTCCTCCTCCGGTCTCAGCACAGGTGCATGAACCAGCACATACATACATGTACACACACATGCATGCACACATGGACACATGCGCACACACACACACACACATGGCAGGGGCGGTGAATCATGATGATGCTTGTTGATATGCTTGGCATGAAGGCTAGAATACAGTGGGCAGTCAAAAATTGCTTGATCTCTATTTTCTATTTCTCTCTATAATTCTTCTTATTTCATTCGAGCATGAATGTAGGGAAAGGAACTTTTCTCTCTTTCATCTTCACCTCAACAGCCCCTGCACCCCCAAGGCCTCACACACAGTTGGCAGATGGGCACGGATACCTCTGTAGTTGCACGGTAGGGCTGAACCTCCAGCCCTTATTCTCTCTCCCCTCCCTTTCCAAGACTCCATCCTTAATGACCTCATCTCCCTGGAAAGCATCTTCTCTGATCACATAACTCTTGGCCTTCTCTGGTTAATTCATTTTTGATCAACAGGACGGCTCCGTGGCTCCATTCCTGTGTAGCGTAGCCTCTGGAGTCCCCCCACAGCACCGCAAGGCAGTCAGCTCATTTGAACAAATTGCTTAAGATGTTAAATTACATCCAACTGTCCTTAGGAAGAAATGTTTTTTAAAGAAGGAAGAAGATGAATATCAATCGTGCTCCTTCACGCAATCTTCAGCACGGCCTGATGTCACTGCTCACAGCCCCCAAGGCAGGTTTGTATTGTGTCTGAGACCAATCCCGAGTGGAAGACTAAGATTATTTACACTGTCTTCAGCTGACACTCAGCAGGAAGGCTCTAGAAGCTTGGTCCCATGCTCACAAAACAGAGGGGATAGCCTTGACCTTGAGAAACGTGTACTGAAGTCGGGACAATTCTGCCGCTGACTGGTATGGTTATGTGCCCTCTGTCCATGTTCTTCCCGTTTCCTGTTCTCAGTCATCCACTGATAACCTGGTTATCTTCTAAGCCTCTCTCAGACATCAGCGATCGCTAGATATTTTCTATTCTTTCTTAGAATATTCTTCTTTAATTGGGCTGAGCTTGCAACCTGAACACACTTTGATGTTTGTATTCGACCCTCTGGGTTTCTTTGTTAGATATTTTTCTGCATCATTGGGATGTGAGATATGTCAGGTTGGGGAAGTAAATCTATCCTCAGCACCGGATTCAGTGATTGGGGCACACTCTAAGCTCAATAAATGCTTGCTGAATTGAGATGATAAACCTATTTAAGTGAGAGAAATCACACATACGTTGAGCACCAACTACATCTTTCCTGCTAAAAAAACGCAGGTATGGATTGCTCCTAGATCCTGTCATTTTTATACTTGAGATTTTTTTTTCTTTTTGAAATGATGGAAACGTGTGTTAAGTTTCATAAGCAAAATGAAAGATATATATATACATATATATATACATACATATATATATATATACATACATACATATATATATGAAAAGGGCTGTGGAAGGCCAGAAGTGGGGGCTAGCACAGATGCCTCCATCCCTCCCAGTTTTTTGATCTATTCACACAGCCCCTCTCCCCCAGACACACCCCAACTTCCAAAGAGAAGGCCTTCCAGGGACATCAACCCAACATGGCACAACAAGGTATATATAGTAATACAAGGCACAAACCCTCACTCACATCAAGATTAGGCCAGGAAATCCAGTAGGAAGAAAAGGGCCTTAAGATAAGGCAAAAGAGTCAGAGATGGCACTCCCACAAAACACCATGCCAACAAATACAAAATATATGCAGAGGACCTAGTACAGACCCATGCAGGCTCCATAATTGCTACTTCAATCTCTGTGATCTCCATGAGCCTTGCTTAGTTGATTCTAAGAGTCATGCTCTCCTGGTATTCTTTGCCTGGATGTCTCTTACAATTCCTCCCCCCCTCTTCTATATGGTTCTCCAAGCTCTGAGGGGGAGGGATCAATGGAAACTTCCAACCTGAACTGATACCTGAGAGTTCTACATCCAGTTCAGTAGGCAACAAGAAGAAACAGAGAGGAAGGAGAGAGAGAGAGAGAGAGAGAGAGAGAGAGAGAGAGAGAGAGAGAGAGAGAGAGAGAGAG
>NC_022023.1:3872726-3938375 GCF_000317375.1 Microtus ochrogaster
AGAGAGAGAGAGAGAGAGAGAGAGAGAGAGAGAGGGAGAGAGAGAGAGAGACAGAGACAGAGAGAGAGAGAGACACAGAGAGAGAGAGAGAGAGAGACAGAGAGAGAGAGACAGAGAGACAGAGAGAGACAGAGAGAGAGAGAGGGAGAGGGAGAGAGATATGGAGAAATTGAGAGACACTGGACCTGACTTGGGCTTTGAAAACCTCAAAGCCCACCCCTAGTGACATTTTTCCTTCAACAGGGTCACACCTAATAGTGCCACTCCCTGCTGATTAAGCAGTCAAATCTATGAGTCTATGAGGGCCGTTCTTATTCAAACTGCCACAGAGGACATGGCATTCTGAATAGACTCTGATGTAGATAAAAATGTTCTTTTTCTCAGTAGTGTTCTGATGTGAATGTGGCGCCCGGCATAGACGCGTGTGTTTGAACACTTACTTCTCCACACAGTGAGGCTGTTTTGGAAGGCTGTAGAGCTTTTGTCAAGTGGAGCCTTGTTGAAGGAATTAAGTTGCTGGGGTGTGGTGCTCCTTCAGACTTTATTGCTTGGCTCTCCTTCCGTTCAACTCCTGCTTCCTGAGTATGTATACAGTGTGGCCAGCCCACCTTTAACTCCTGCCACCATGCATGCTGTGTCTGCAGCCATGCCTTCCATGTCTTCCCTGCCATGACAGATATCACCTCTGTGGTACTATAAACCGAAGTAAACCCACTCTCCCTTGAGTTACTCTTATGAGGGTACTTTATTGCAGCAATAGAAAGGTAATTAAGTCTATGGCTATTTTGATGACTCTTATAAGTGTGCCAGAGCATTTAGGCCCATCCAGCCATATTCCCCACATACTGTCATGACTTCCTTTAAAGCTCAGGTATTAAAGAATATATAACTGAACACAAATATAGTACAGTATATCATCTCATAACCTTTCTAACCCTGGTTAGAAAACCTCCAGTTATTTTTGTTTTAAGGAACAAACAATAGTATTTATTCTGCACTTATGTGTTGGGTGGTGGCACCTGGCATGACAGGTGTCACAATAGGCAGATCAGGTGGCCAACAGGAGCTAGTCATATCTTACCCTATTCTAGGAGTAGCTACTGTGCTGAACAAGAAAAGGAACCCTGAACTTTGTGCTTGCTACATGTAACCTGGGCATAGATGGGCTGGTATGATGTCTCTATAGGCATGGACTGCTGTCAGCATTGTGGGTGAGCTTTATGGGTTTGTCCTGGAATCAGTCTCCAGGAAAATTTGAGCATGCTCTGTGCATAGACCACCCTTAATAAGTGAGATAGATGCCCTTGGGATGCAGGTGCATAAACATCCACACTCACGGATGCTGTTGTATGAAATAGAAGTGGAAGACAAACTAGTGCTCTATAGCAGGGCAGAAGAGAGCTAGGCAGAGAAAACTAAATTGACTGCTGGGAGAAAGAAGGCAGAGCCAAGGAGACGCCATGTAGCTTCGACGGGGGACAGACGAACCAGAACCTTGCCAGTAAGCCACAGCTACATGGTGATACACAGATGAATAGAAATGGGTTAAATTAAGATATAAGAGCTAGCCAATAAGAAGCTAGAGCTAACAGACCAATCAGTGATTTCATTAATACAGTTTCTGTGTATTTATTTTGGGGCTGAGCAGCTGGGAACAAACAAGCGGCCTCATACAACAAGACATTTGGAGATTTGGAGCCAATTTCTGTCAGTTTGACAGGACAGTGGCAATCATTTGTTTCCAGTATACCCTGTGTACCTGTGGCTTGTGGTCTGGAGGAGAAGGTAACATAAAACCCTGGCATACGACTACCTTCCTCCAGCCCGCACTGCCTTTGGGGCTCTCCTAGCCTTACAAAATCAACTCTTCAAATTATTATTATTAATTATTATCATTATATTTTATGTATATGGATGTTTTACTTACATGTATATCTGTGTATCCTGGGCATGCCTAGTACCCTTGGAAGCCAGAAGAGCATGTGAGAGCCCCCGGGACCTTGAGTTACATATGCTTGTGAGTTACTGTATGGATGGTGGGAACCAAACCCAGGACCTCCTGAAGAGCAACATGTGCTTTTGACTGCTGATACAACTTTTTGGCTCCCAAACTATTATTTTTGGTTAAAATAAAAAGCCCTTGGGAAAGAAGAGACATTTTCCCCCTAGCATTTGGTTCTGAGCCACTAGTTCACACAGTCTGTGCTTTTATTTTCCTGTCTCCCATTCTGGCCCTCGGTAGGAATAGCCTGTCTTCATCTCCTCCACATGATGTAGAGGAGGAGAACTAGATAATTAGAAAGCAGAGGCATGGCTTGGAAGACAACCACAGCTTCAGTCCAGTGACTTTTATCACCTTCCTTCAGTCCTTCAAAGTCTCCCCTTTCTTCAAGACATTTAACTGTTTGTGCCTCTCCAGCTCATTTCAGGACTCCTCTAGAGAGTAGAAGGGGCCTTGGCTCTCCCAGAGACTGAACGGTGTCACCAGTAAGATTGAAGCCAGTAGAGGCCAGCATTGGCAGGAAACAGTAGGGGACAACAGACCATCAGCTGTGCCCTCTTCAAGAAGAATTTAATGAACATTTGATGGAGCCCAAATGCCTATCCAGTCCTCAGATCAAAGCCAAGGATGTTGCTGTAGCATCGTCTCACAGATACACAAACGGAAGGGCTAAGAAGTGGGGCTCATTACTGGGATCAACGTGCATGCTGGGAGAAAGATACTCAGCCTAGTGTTTGTGCATAAGCTCACGAGTGGAACTAGACTGCACAGCCACAACCAAGGGCAAGGGGCTGCGGGGAGCAGACATTTGGCTCTGCCTTCATTTCTCAATTGGAAACTCTCTGCCTCTTTCCTTTCTGCTTCATTCTCCAAAGTTGCCCTATTTGTTTTACTTTCTGGGACAGGCTAGGATGGGTTAATCAGCTCTTCTTCCCTGGCAGGGAAGAGTTCAGCCGCAGGGATACTCTGCCATGGCTCAGAAACAATTGTTCCATTCTAAGCCAGCGTAAAAATGGTGTATGCTGCCTTATGACACGTGTATCAGTTATTTTTCTCGTTTCTCATAGCTGTGATAAAATCCTTGACACAAAGCAGCTTGACCTAGAGTTAAGGGGGTTACACTCAGTGGCCACAGTGGGGGAGAGACCACAGTTGGTTCTATTGCATCTACAGGTAGGAAAGCATTAAACAGGAAGTTGGACATACTATAAAATTTCAAGGCCTAACCCTAGTGACCTATATCCGCCAGCAAAGCTCCACCCCATACAGGTCCCACAACCTTCCCAGACAGTTCCATCAGCTGGAAAATCAAAGTTCAAGAGCATGAGCCTCTGGGGGACATTTCACTTTTAAATCATAACAACTAGTTGTACGTCTATGTCTATAGCATGGAGCAAAGCTGTAAATTGACTTGGAACGTTTACAATCACTCATACAAAAATAGCCATCTGCAAACATACATTTGTTTTAGAAATATGTTGAAAATATTTCATGAAACACTATAATCTAAACACTGTGGTATTTTCCATTCCTTTCTGTCCCATTGGACAAAGGATTGTTTATTATCCTGTGAGCTGCCTGGAAACTGCGTAAGAAGTTGCCGTGGGTGCTGGCAGGCTGCAGGCCCAGTCCTGGGCCATCTGATTCACTATTAATCTCCTTTGGTAAGGTCAGCCGTCTGCGTGCTGTGGTGATGCTCAGAATCTGTGTCTCTAGCCTAGCCATCCTCCGTATCTCACTCATACACACTCTACCTCGACATCACTGTTCTTTGTGTTTTCTAGAAGCCCTCTGGTTCAGCCACAGTCTCTGGATCACCTACCAGCACTTTAACAGATTCCTCTGGCTTCAGCTCTGCCTGAGCTGCCTTCAGAATCGTCTGCCAGGCCACCTCACTTCTCTGTTGGAAATCGTCCCTCATCTTATGTAGAGAGAAACACAGTTTCTCCATGACCTTCAAGACCAACCTGCCTCAGATGCCCATGGCTTTGGACTTGGCCCTGGCCACCTCCTCAGTCACTCTGTTCTGCCTACCGTTTGCCCACACCAGCTACACACTTTCCTCCAGGAGTTTACTCTAGGTGTTCCCAGGGCCAGAAGCACTTTTAAAAGCATGCATATGGCTCAAGGTATTAATAGTGGTTCTCCAGAGAACACAAAGGGATGCGTTCCAGCCATTGGTAACCACGAGGGACCTATTCCAGGATTTTCTGAGATACTAAAAATGCATAGACACTCAAGTCCTTTATAGAAAGTGGCTCAGTATTTGTGTCTAATTTGCATAAAGCCTCTCATTTACATGAGATCATCTCCAGATCACTTCGAATGATACAACACAAATACTAGGGAAGCATGTTACATTGCACTCACCAAAAAAAAGTGATAAGAAAATATCTGACTGTGCTCTGATCTACGACTTATGGAAACCATAGATGTGAGACCATAAATTATAAGACTGATGATATAGGATTGAAAAAGGACTGATTGTTGTTAATCCTTCAGATTATGGAGCCAGCTCCCAAGACCAGCAGTCCGCAAGCTAGAGATGCAGGAGGGCTGTTTCGAGTTCAAAGGCAGAATAAAACTGAGGCCCATCCAGCCAGGAGACGTTGAGGCAGGAAAATTCTCTTTCGATTTGACAAGGCATGTTCTTCCACAACCTACTTCTTCAAATGTTAAACTCATCACAAAAGACCTTGAAAAGTACTCTCAGAATAATGTTTGGCCAAATTCTAGGCATCCTATGGCCCAGTCAAGTTGATACCTGTAGCTGACCAACATTCTTCTTCTGATACAGTCCCTGGGGTTTGCTCAAGCGTGGCTTTAGCACTGAGACTTTTCCTAGCCAATTATTTACAACAGAACTTCCCTTCCTTACCATGACCCAGTGGCTCGTCTCATGGTTCTTTCTCCAAAGCACTTCCCACTAACCTGCCACTTAATATTTATCTATCCCTATAATTTATTCACTCTTTTCACACAGTGCTATTTATCTAAGACCATAAAGTCTTCAGAGGACAGGGACCTTGCTTTGTTGGCAGCTGTATTTTCAGTACCTCAAATAATTCCCGACAGAAAACAATTGCTTATATGTTGTTTACTACCTGGGTCTATGGCCAGTGAACAAATGAGCTATATATCCTCAGTTCATTCAGTGTGGGACTATTTGGTGTGTATGTGTGTGTATGTATGTGTGTATTATGTATGTATGTATGTGTATGTATGTGTGTCTGTATGTGTGTGTATGCATATGTATGTATTATGAATGTACATATGCATGGATGGATGTGTGTGGTATATACATGCTCATGTGTTCTGTATCATGTTTATGGATGTCAGGGGCCAATGTGGGGTATCTTCCTCTGTTGTATGCCTCCCTACTTATGGAGCCATGGTCTCTCACTGAACCCTGAGCACACTGATTTAGCTAAACTGACTATACCTAATTGGGACTGTGGTGGCACAGAGTCAGCCAGAGAGGTCCCAAGGTGTAGTAAGTCTACACACTGAATTACGCGGGTGTTAAGCCATGTATTTTCTTTCCTTGGTCATGGATTGTCAGGAGGTGTCTACCTGTTATCTATAAAGTCCCATGGAAAGTGAGTTTTCAGAGGACAGAAGCCACTTGAGGACACTACGGTCATTCAGAGAAGGGAGAGATCAGAGCTCACCAATAAAATGGAATCTCCCGGTGGAGGCTGAGCCCTGAGAGCAGGATTGGCTCTTGAGATGGCACTGAGAACTGGCGTGTCAGACCAAGGACCAAGCCTGAGCATAAGTACAGGGTCAAGAGCATAACTGTGGCTGAAAAGCAGCAGGTACTTGTGCCTAGGAGAGTCTCCAGGAAGTGCCAGGTGAAGACAACAGCTGTGCTGAAAATGGGTAGGTCGGGTGCATTCAAGGAATGTGCAAGTCAAGTCTCCAAGTTTGACTCTCTAGTGAGGTGGTTGGCTGGCCAGTATGACACTGGATCTCCTGCCCTCTCTGATGTTGGAAGCTTGGACAGCCTCTGCTCTCCTGTCTAGAGTACCTCTGATGTTCAACAGGAGCAGGCAAGATCACGGCAACCCCTGGAATTGCCTAGAGCCCGGAATCGGCGAGAGCCTGCGTCTGTGAAGTTCTGTTTCCGCTCGCTGGCTGTTTAATTAGTTGATTCTCACACCTCCAGTTGCACAAAAGCACCTGGTTAATGCTGACTCCAGCCCTAGCTCTCTCCATGGGTCAGGACCTGTGCCAGTAGTTGCTATGGCATTACTTCTCACCTTCCTCCTTTTCAAAACCACCAACTTCTCATCCTTTTACCTCTTCGTAGAACAAGGTTGAAAGGTGCTCTTAGGTCACTGGGCCTCTGACTTTCTCTTTTTCTATATTTTTTTCTTTAACATTTTTTCCATCTCTGTTCCCCTATCTGTCTCCACTTCTGTCTGTCTGTCCCTTTCTTCTCTTTCCTCTTCTCAGTCTCTCTGACACATAATGGAGTGTTTGAATCGGAAAGAGTCCATGAGGAACAATAAGGATTAGGGCTGGGATATGGATCTAGCCCCAGCTCTGACCCTTAATAGCTGGCCTTCCCTGGGAAATTGTGTCTCCTCTCTCTGCGTAGGTAATCCCATCGAACACAGGTGTTTGCAGAAAGAGAAGGTAAAGAGAAGCCATGGAAGAGAAACCATTTTCCTTGGGCCAAGAGGTCCAGGGTCCTCTGTTACGGGCTCTGCCCTCTGTCAAGTTTGTGTCTTTGAGTACATTTCTCTGGTGCTCTAGTATCTAACTTGATGGAATGAAGATCACAGCAAACTTTGGGGGCAAAGGAGAAGTGATGTCCGAGCTGGCAGTTATGGCATCCTGCTCAGAGAGGCTAACGCTTATTTTCAGCTGCATGGTCTTGGGAAGGTACTCATTAATAATTCTTAGTGTCCTTTGTCCATGTATCATGTGTCAGGTGGCGTGGTGAACTCTTATACTGTCCCAGGATTTATTCCTAGTGCTAGGAATGGGTTAATTTTATTTCATCCTTTTTTTTTCTTTTTCAAGTCAGGGCCTGGAGCTATCTAACTGGGGATGATGTTGTATTTTTGACCCTTCTGAGAGTTTCCCTAGTGCTGGAGAGTACAGGTATTTGCTGCCAAATCTTGTGTAGTGCTGGGATTCTAACCTAGGGCTTTTCGCCTGCTCGGCAAGTACTCCACCAGCTAAGTTACATCCCAGCCCTGCTTGATCTATTTTGTATGAAAAAGAATGGAGCTTGGAAAGGCTCAGGTGAATGCTAGGAGCATGAAAGCAGGGAGACAGATGCTCTGTTGACTTTTGAGCCCATATTTTGTCATTGGAGGACAGGGGCACCAAGCTTCTGTGTGAGTCTCTCAAGTTCACAGGTAAATTGTTGCTATGCAATGCACACAATAGTCAGATGCTACTGTGAGTATTGAGATAATACACACTGGTGACTTAGGGCACATTATGTATGCCTACACCGTTGTGTCTGTGTGTGTCTGTGTATGCAGGTGATATATATGTGTGTCTGTGGATACCAGAGATCCCCTCTAGTGTTCTTCCTCAGTAGCCCTTCACTTTGCTTTATCAGACTGGGTCTCTTACTGGCCTGGGTCTTGCAGAACAGGCTAGGCAGGTTGTCTCTTCAGAAAGTTCCAGTTTTTCTCCTATCTCCAGTAGCAAGAAAACAAGCGTAGGGCACCATGACTGGCTTTTCAGTGTAGGTCCTGGGGATGGAATTCATGTCGCAAGCACCTTGCCAACTGAACTCTCTCCCCACCCTCATGCCATCTTAAATATTTAGTTTTGAAATATGCAAGGCAAAATATGTACATAATATGAGAGTATGGTCTCGACTTTTTAAAGTGCATTATGTCTCTCTCTGTGCACTACTCAGATGTCTCTCTCCGGCATTCCTCCCGGCTTTTGACTCAGAACTGACGTGACTCACTCCTCAGTCTGTCAGCTGACAGTAGGAGTTCCCAGACCACCCTTGGCATCGATGACAAACGGGATCCACCGCACTCTGACTTCTGCATTAATTAGATGTGAGAAAGCAAGCAGCTCTATGAACTGACATCATTGTGTTTTTAGCTCGGTACTTCCACCGTGCCTTGCAGGCGCGCCCCTCAGAGTCACATCGATTCAGAATTCTGCCTCTGACTGCTGAATGAATCACAGGCTTGCTACTGAGTTTCACCCCGTGTTCCCAAAAGGGAAACTGTGTCTTGAGAAGCAGGGGAAAAGAACAGCCAGGCAAGGGGCTTTGGATAATTTAGGCCAAATATATAAATGCCAGGCTAACCTCCACTCACACAAGAAATAGGCATTAATGGATCCTTTCTCAGTCCTTGGTACTGGGGAAACAATTAGGTGAGCATGAAGTGTGAAGAATGACTCTGCTTTCAGAGTCGTCCTTGGCCTGTGTGCCGTCAGACCGTCCCTCTCCCTCTTGCTGCTCCGCTCTGGGTGGCAGGCTCTCCTTCTTACAAAACCACAGTTCCCAGGGTCATCTCTCCAGTTCTGAGATCACTCTGTATATCTGGAACCTGGCTCTTAACTCTGTCTTTGCCACTAAACATGGTGGAGGAATTCAGATTCATTGGACTTCAGATTGCTCTTTAATAGAATGAAGGTGTTGAATTAATATTCTGTAAAGACCTAAGCACTCGTCCATCTGTCCCTTTGTTACCTGCGCGCGCGGGCGCACACACACACACACACACACACACACACACACACACACACACACACTCTCTCTCACACAGAAGAATGTACTGAGTACCATTTCTTTCCTAGGTGACAGGGCTTCTCAATGAGTTCAGCATGGCAGTAAGCATGCAGTAAGCTCACGTCGAGGGGAGTGGTATAAACAGGCATGCTCTTTAGAGAAGGTGATAGTTTACTTCGTGGGAGGCAAGTTGTTGAGGACGAGATGAAAGTCTAATGGGTGGAAGTTGGAGGAAGGAAGCCTGGCTGCATCTCAGGATGACGGAGGAATTTTGTTTCATCAATCAGACGAGTTGCACAGCGATGTCCCCGCCAGCAAACATACCCACAAGGAAGCTGCATGACTCTATAGTCGGTGACAGGAGATGTTCCCCTGGGAGGGGAAGATGGACTGGATGGCTCTCAGATGGGCATTTGATTCTAAGCCATTAGGAATCTAAAAGGCAAGCTCTCTGCTCTTCAAAGTCAGTGGTTTTGAATCTCTTTATGGAAAACAGCATAGCTATAGCTTTAAATGAAGCCTTGCGGAATCCAACAAGTAAACCTGAACTTCTAAGTCTGTTCTCTGGATCCCATTTCTCTTATTTCCCAAGAAACCTGCAGCTTCATGGGTCTAGAGAAATGGCTCCATTGTTGAGGGCACTTACTGCTCTTGCGAGGACCTGACCTGGGTTCCCAGCAATCTCACTGGGCTTCTTACAACCACTTGTAACTCAGCTCACAGCTGCCTGGAACTCCAGGTCCAGGTGGTCTGACACCCTCTTCTGCTCCTGCAGGCACCTACACAGTGTAGTGCACATAAACACAAGTCCACACACACACATGCACACACATGCATGTACACATGTTCATACACATACCCACTACCACAAACAACAACAACAACAACAACAAATGAATAAATACATCTTCAAAACTGGGCTTGGAGAGAGAGTTCAGAACTTAAGAGCATATACTATTTTTCTATGGATGCAAGTTCAGGGAATCCAATGCCCTCTTCTGCCTCTGAGGGCGCCCATTCACATGAATATACCCACACAGACCTACACTCATACCCATTAAAAAGACATGAAATAAAACCATAGCTTCAGAGGTCCTTTGATATTCTTGTGATGGAGCAGATCTGTTCTGTGATACCATGATGTTCTCAGGCTGTCACTCTCTCTTGTCCCTGTAGCCCTGTGACCACGCTCTCATTTTGTCCTTGCTGTTTTGTCTTGATCACCTGGTTAAGGATCTTACTGTAGGAACAGGCAGCAGGCTGTCCTATCTCTAGGTCTGCCTGTGATTGTGTCACGCTCTGAGGCTGGGGCTTTGGCTAACAAGTGTCTCCTCGGCTCCTTCCTGCAGTCTCTGTGCACACACGGCAGCTTGTCTTCTTCCTGTCCCCCTTTTGTCCCCTCCTCCCTCTCCCCTGGCCCCGGGGACCTCCACTCATATTCATTGTCTACCTTCCTCCTCTGCGCCCTCTCAAGGCTCCTAATTGGTTCTCATATTGACAGTAAGAGGTGGACATCAGTCTTTGCACCCCTGTCATGAATGAGGCAACTAGGCCTCAGAGAAGGCAAGTCACCTGAGGCTTGCAGTCTCTCGGCAGGAAAGCAGTCAGCTGGGGTCATGTAACTAGATCAGCCATGTTCACTGTCTACTTCATGGAAAAGTATCTCCCCCTACCCCGCACCCTGCCCAGCCTGACCTGGCTCTTCCTGCCCGCTCTCTCAGATTTCTCACTACTCATAGATAGCTGTCCCACCCAGCTTGTGTTGCACCATCATCATCATCATCATCATCATCATCATCATCATCATCATCATTTATGCCCCGGCTGTGCTGAAGCATGCATTGGCAATTTGCTTATGGTGGGTCTCCAGTTCCTATCCTGGGCAGTCCTCGATGCTTGTGTTATTGTCATACCCAAGGTTCCACAGTCTTCCTTGATGTTGTCTATCCAGTGTTTTGTGGGGCCTTCCTCTTTGCCTTATCCCGTGCACTCCTCTAAGCTGTGCTATCTTTGGATATCTGATATTATTCATTCTCATAACAAGGCCGAAGTATCACAAGTGTTGTTGCCGTATCCTGTAGCGTACTTCCTTCTATATATGGAGATGTTTTTTAATGTCATCATTGCACACCTATCTCTTTGTGCGATGCCTAGAATCCTCCTGAGACGTGCCATCTCAAACACATTCAGCTGCTGCTCTGAGGAGCATTTCACTGTCCAGGTTTCGGGGTTGTAAAGAAGGCAGCTCAAGACAAGGGTCCCATATACTTGTAATGTTGTTGTCATTATGTCTCTTGCTGGCCAAACCTTTCCCAGTGCCTGACATGCAGCCCTTGCTATCCCTACCAGCCTCTTGACATCTGAAACAGTTCTATCCTTTGAACTGAGGTTTCCTCCCACATAGACAAAGTTGACTGCTTGAGGTTCCGATTCTTTATTACAATATTAAAACCCTTGTGCGCCCTTCCCATGTGCTGTATCTTAGTCTTCTTGATGTTTACTTTCACACCAAGGTTTTCACTGACTTCCAGCACTCTATTGACCATGGCCTGCAGCTCATCTGGACTTTCAGCAAGCAGTGCTGTATCACCAGCAAAACGCAAGTTGTTGCTTCCCACACCACCTATCTGCACGGCTATCTCCCCGTCCTCCAGGGCTGTTGCTACTGTTCCAATCTACTTCTATTTTTACCATGTTCATGCACAGTGCCATGAAGTTCTCCCTCCATGTTGGACATGAATTTTAAACATTTGATAGCCTTTCACCACATCTACAGTAGGCATACTTTGCTATAACCATTTTGATATTCAGAAAGTTGAGGCCTAGCAAGTTGAATAACCCAGCCACACAGCTTTTAACAGGCAGGGTCAATGTACTTTGGGCATCTGGTGGCAGAGCCTCGATTCACAACAAGTCAACCATAGTATGTAGAGTTCTGCCTGGGTAATTTATGTCTTCTCCAGCAGTAGCAGCTAAGATGGTAAGATTCGGTGACACCGGTCCTTAATGGGGCTGGGTGAATGTCCCTTTCTAGAGATGTCAAAGAATAGTTACCCTACAAAGCTGCTTTAACACGGAGACTTTTCAACTCAGGTTGATAAGTCAAACAGTAGTGTGTGTGTGTGTGTGTGTGTGTGTGTGTGTGTGTGTGTGTGTGGGGGGAGAGAGAGAGAGAGAGAGGAAGAGAGAGAGAGAGAGAGAGAGAGAGAGAGAGAGAGAGAGAGAGAGGCAAATCACAGATGTTTCTGCATAGATTAAATTGGTAAGACTGGGATTTTTTTTTTTTTTTAATTTCTACCTGGCTGTATCAGAATGTCTCACTCTGCTCCCATGGATAGCTGAAGTTGTAGCCTAACAAATAGATCTTCCCTGTTGCTCTGTATTTGGCAGATTGAAATTCTGTGCTTGAAACCAAGAGCTGGGAAGGATTCTGAGGTCACATTTGGTTCCAGCAAGAAAGAAACAACAATCTATTAATAATGTTTGTCGTATGTAAGGGAGGTGAAGGTGATGCGTGTAAGTTTTCCTTTGTCATACTCTGATTCTTTATTCTGGATCTTTCTTGCTCATTTTATTCTCATTTAAGAGAAACTGACCCTTTCCTAGCCCACAATGTATGCTTAGCTTTTCCTGGGCTGCACCTAGTTCATGAGGGTAGGCTCACTATAAACCATGTGAAGAACAGACCCAAAGGAGAGAGGGGAGAAGTTTACCCAGAAAGGGGTTCTTTGTGTATATTTCTGATGTTCTTTCATGATTCAGACAAAGCACAGGGGTAGAAGAGAGTCTTTCCTACAGTATCTCCCTGCATTCTTTCTTCTCGGAAGTCATGGCAATACAAAACGGCAGCTCTCCTGCTTTGGATCTGCTCGCCCAATGACACGGACAGCTCTAGTGGCCAGTGAGATCTTCAGTGTTCTCTGAAATGCTTTCTGAGCTCAGCTTCCTCTCTTCCGGGTTGAAAGCCACATGACCTTACCTTGCAAAGCTCTCTATTCAGCCTCCCCTGCCATTCTCCAGAACACTGCCCTGCTTTATTTTCTTCATGCCTGCGTAGCTGGCTTGTCTCCACTTTCTTACTCGTTTATCTACCTGTTAAGGTCGTCACAAACGTGCCTCTGCCTGCCAATGGCAGAAAACCAGTGGTAGGATATGCATGGAAAATTGGCACACAACGTGGGGCTAATCTTAACAGGCCCTCTTCTTCCTATAGCATGGGCAACTTACCTGTCTAGATGAAACTATCATCTATAGCATCTGCGTGTTTGTATAGGTAACTTTTGTTTTTAATTTTCTTATTCTCCCATGTATCCTCCATACTTCTGAGATCAAGAAGAAAATGTGAGATTGATGCTAGACATTAGATGTCTGCTCTCTGAAGTGAACGGAAGCTGCTATTTCAGTGTTCCTTGTGGGGATTGACCAGCTGGCACATGGAGACAGTGTTCTCTCGCCGTCTCCCGGATCTCCAAAAATCCTCAACGCTCACATGCCTCTCTGACCTTGAAGATATCTTCCTGCTGTGCATATCCACCTGCTTTCCATCAAATCTGTCACAG
Organism: Microtus ochrogaster; assembly: GCF_000317375.1. NCBI lineage: Eukaryota > Metazoa > Chordata > Mammalia > Rodentia > Cricetidae > Microtus > Microtus ochrogaster. The sequence goes on from NC_022023.1 coordinate 3,886,009, forward strand.
GCTGGAAATAACTGAGAACTCACAATTCCATTCTGAGAGTGAATTGTGTCTCTTCATTCAAACAGCCTTCCGGGACCAAGTCCAAAAACTCCATGCAGACAGGCAGCGCCTTGTGCCCAGTGTTCTCCAAGCTGACGTTTGTTCTGTCTCTCTCCCACTCTCCCCAAAGCTTAGTGAGTCCTCCTCGCATAAATAAAGACCTAAGGTCTAAAGCTTTAGGAGGAGGCACTCAAAGGCTTTCAGGTGTCTCAGCTTTTGTCCTTTCGACCCAAGCTGAGTCTGAACCTTGGCTGTTTCCCTAGACATGCCTTGCACAACCCTCTCCCCTTGTGATCCCTGTGTGGGCATCACTTTCTGGTGGATAGTATTCTCTAGTCTTCCTTACCATTGCCAAGATGGTTCTCTCATGAGCCCCTCCCACCCTACATATCCCCGCGTTCATGGTTCTAAAACAAGGTTTTAAAATGTATCATGTCCATATATTTTCCTAAATCCCAAGCCTCCTGGGAGCAAGTATAGCCTCTAATTTATTTCCACATTCTTAATGCCCAGCAGAGCATTTAGCCCAAATGGGAAAATCTGAAATTGAGCCACATCTTAGAGTTTAGAAATGAGAGAACAAAAGTTTATAATGGAAATTTCCTGTCCGTGTCTCCATAGCTGGCTGCTAGGGGAACACCTGACCACCACTCTCATATTCATAGTAGAGGTCATACAGTCAAATGTCACCAGGGACCAATGACAGAAGGTTAGTGATAGTGTAGGAACAGGGAACCTATCAACCTGGGAGAAACTATCTAGTATCTACAGCTGCCGGTCATCAGGTACTCACGTAGGGCCATCACTACCAGACTGTCAAACTCTAAGGAACGTAGGAAACCTCATATACGACATCTTAGGACATTTTTCATCTTGCCAACTTGCTCTAATTAAAAATACCACAAGGCCAAGGCACACCCCCTCTGTGAGCCAGATGAGGCCTAGTCTGCCAGTTGGTGACCTGTGCTTTCTTTGTTCCTCCATGGGGCAGCTCTGGACAGAGGACCATGGGTTAAGTGTCTCAGACTTACAGAATCAGAGCTACAAAGTCCAGCTGCCTCTGTAGCTGAATGATTTAACGCTGCTGGTATTAGGCTGATCTCAGAGCCTTCAGCCCAAAATGGGATGGAGACCCTAGGGTTTCACATGGGTGCTTTGACGTTGTGTCAAGTCCAAATGACAGTTTTCCTGGCCATTAAAAATGGTCTGGAAATGGACTCGGCTATGGATAAATGCAAATCAATACAAATTATGAAAGGGGCCCAGTGATGGATGGGCTGCCTGTCAAGAAAGATGGAATAATGATGAACTGCTCTGGGGAGAGGTGATGATGTCTGAACGCCTGACTCTTTGGAAGGGGAAGGCAATTAACCACATAACAGTCTGGTCCTGGGCTGGGGTATGGGGTGTTTAGCCTGAGAAGTACGCAGCGAGAGCCAACGCAACTGGAGGCTCATCCACTCTGGCTTCAATAGCCATTTACTACCACAGAATGAGTGGGTATTGACCTTCCGACTCTAATGCAGGGTGTCAGTGTATTAATAACAGGCTGCTGCCCGCTGTGTCTAAATGCCGGGGATGAACGGATGGCCGTCCTTTCCAAAAAGTCAAAGAGACGGTGTCACTCAGATCTGCTGTGATTGCTCCCAGGTTATCTCCCGGCACGCGTGAGTTTAGGGGGTCTGGAGGGGCTGTGAAGGGGCACAGCAGGGAGCAGGATGGGCTCAGACTGGAGCTCTGGCATCACCAGCCTCTCGTCCTTGGGTATTTCTGTCTAACCAGGCTTTGGTCTCAAGGCTAGCATCTGTAGAAGACGGGCATGAGATTCTCCTCTCATGTTGGCTGGGATCGGACACCAGTAAACCACCCTTGTAGAGTGTGAGTGAGTCTCAAACGTGTGGCTGGGTGCACACTTGATTCCCCCCTTCCACTCTGTTCTCACACCGTCTCATCGGAGACGGTTGCACGCCTTGCTTAGCTTCCTGCCTGCTGTTTGTGGTTGTCTCTGTTTGTATAAGAAATTCTTTTGTGTTTCCCACCTTCCCTCCACCGGCAAGATCTGGGAATCCAACTTCGGCCTTATGTATGCTAGGTAGGCGCTCTACTCAACTACACAACCAGACCTCTTTTTGCCTTTATTTGAGACGGTCTCACTGAGTTACCCAGGCTGGTCATGGACTCATACTTTAGGCCATGCTGGCCTTGAACTTGAGATCCTCCTCCCTCAACCTCTTGAGTAGCTGAGTTTATGAGTCTTGCCCCTTGGTGGCAGCTATTGCTTCTCCTCTTCACCCTCTTTCTCTTCTCCCTTTCTTTCTCCTTCTGGTTTTAGTATTTCATCCTTCCTGTTCCACAGTGGGTACCAGATTGCTCATTGTGACATTAATGGCACAGGTATTTCACGGTCAACACGGTCCCTGCCCGGCACTTGCGTCACGAGGTTACTCCGTTCCACTGGGACATGCGACTCAGGTGAGCACCTGAACATGCTGGTTCTAGAGCCTGCAGAGTTCCTGACTCTTCACCTCTTCCCGGTGTGGACAAGTGACTGTCAAGACTAGAGTAGAAGCTACAGCTTCAGTGGCAGAGGCTTCCTCGAGTCAGTTACTTCTGAGCTGGTTTGTGGAAGAGTGGCTTGCTGGCCAGCAGTCTAGCCAAATTCCAGGGAGAGACCGGCCACTTCCAGAAACAAAATGGGCAGTGCTGGAGGAAGAATATCATCTGAGGTTGTCTCCTGGTCTACACACACACACACACACACACACACCTGCATCTACACAAATACACAGGTACACATACGGAGCCCACTGTATTATTATTGATTGATTACAGAACAGTGAGTATTACGGTTTGAATGTGAAATGTCTGCAGCAGGCTCCCATGAGCATTTGGTCCCAAGCTGGTGGCGCTGTTTGGAAAGCTATGACACCTCCAGGGTAGGAGGTACAGCTAGTCATGGTGGACTGCTGGAAGCTGGCCTTGGAAGATTATAGCCTTATATTGCCCCAGACCCAAGCTCTCTGCTTCCTCATTTACCTCGATTCCAGGAGCCTGTTCCATACTCTGGCCACTGTGAACTTCACTGAGCCTTCCCGGCCAGGATGAACTGAAACCGAGATCCACAATGAAGCTTTTCGTCCTTTGCTTGCTTGCAGAAGGTGCTTGGTGACAGTCATGGGAAAAGTAATTGACACAGTGGGCAAGTCACGTCATCCTCTGTCTCCTGCGTCTGTACCATGAAAGCGGGGTATGACACCTGCCTTGTTACCCTAAGATAACTCAGAAGGTATTCATGTGATGATGTGCACATTAAGCTTTATGAATTCCCTTTGGTAAATATTAATTTGCTGTAATCACTGAAGCCTCAGTTTCATGACCTGGAAATGCTCATCCCGAGGGTGAACACAGTAGTTGGCACAGGGCACACACACACCGGAAACGACCAGTTTCCTTCGTAGAAATAAAGAAAAAATTGCAATGGAAATATCGTCTATGATAATAGTACTTACCCCTACAACTGTTGTGTTTATCATATTTGAAGAACTACCACAGCTAGTTTATACAGGATTCTCCTCCTGTTCTTTGATAACAGTGACACAGAGCTCAAGTAGCCTCGGTAGCAAGCATTACATATTAGGTACCGGCAACTGAACAGAAGCAAGCAGATATGAGCAGAACTCACTCGTGAGGGGCACTGCCCCACGCTACCACGGTTGGGGAGGACCCATTTTCAGGTGCCATTACTCTTAGGGACTCCGGGCTGCTCCCAGCCCAATCCTTATCAGTGTGGCTTTTCCAGCTTCCTCCATAAAAAGTAGTTTGTGACAAGCCTGCTGGGGCAGGAAATAGTTTTGCGCTAATGAGTTTGTGCTTCGCTGCCGCGTCCCCATTAAAATCATGTTAATCAGCCCCCCCCCTTGTTAATCATCCCAAAATCAGTTTATTAATTAACTCATTTTGGGAAATGGCAATTTAGTCAGAGCTCTCCAGCTCATTAGCACGTTACCAGGACAGAGGAAATAGATGTCACTGGTACCCCTCCCTGCATGTCCAACTCAGCCAGCACTGTGGCTTCTTCCGTACTTTTGGTTTCTCCCTCCACTAGAGCAGCTGAAAGCATCCTGGATGCCTGACTCTGTAATCCATTTGGGGGCAAGAGCTGTAAAATACACTCTTTATCTCGAGAACATCTTAGGATAGGGTGGACGGGGGATGCGAGTGAACTTGGGAGTGGGATAGTTTGGAACAAGAACCGGAGGACTTGATGTAGTTCTGGAACTTTACCTCCCCCAGCTTACCCCCCACCCCCGGACATACTCTGTGTGTGTGGTATTGGACCTGTTTGTGTATGTTTTCACATGGGCATGGGAATTCACCTGCATGTGTGTGTGTTGTGTGTATGTTCACACAGAGGCCAGAGGCTGATGTTGAGTGTCTTTCTATTGTATGCCCTCTTAGTTTTTGATATAGGGTCTCTCTCATTGAGCCTAGGAATTTAATGAAGGCTACATTAGCTCCCGAGATCACCAGTTGTCTAGACTAGTTGGTACAAGGACTGAGAGGCTCTGTCTTCCTCTGTCTTCTCAGCACGAGGGCTATAGAGGGACAACACCATGTCCAGCTCTTATTTGGGTATTGACAGCCCACTTCAGGTCTTAGGGCTTGCCATCGCTGCAGTCCTGTTCTGGCATATTTTAGGCTCTTTATCCATACATCAGGCATGCCTCAGGAGCCTGCATAGCTTCTCAGCAGCGCTTTGAGACACTGAGAACTGGATCTGGATAATTGCATTTGTGTAGGGAGTGCTGAGACTTTCCTACCCAAGCTCCAGTTTTATAATGATGATAATGTTATGAAAACCAGGCTCTCAGAGGAATGGAATGGCTACTGTGTGCCAGGCACTGTCCTCACCACCGTGTGCTGGCTCGCTTAATGAATAACAGTGATTAATGACTCCCCGATGAACGACACAAGTTATTGACTTACTAGCTTACCCAATGCCCACTGTGGACCGGTAAGACGGACACTGACAATAACCCTGTTTACCAGCGAGGAAACCAAGGCAGGTTACAAAGATTTGAACACAAGCAATTTAGTTTCAGAATTATAAGTCAATGAGACCCAGGAAATAAAGTGACTTTTCCTCATCACACAGTGTGTATGTGCGTGTGTGTGTATTATGTCTGTATATGTGTGAATGTGTGTGTATGTATGTATTATGTCTGTCTGTGTGTGTATATATGTGTATGTGTGTGTGTATATGTGTGTATATATGTGTGTGTGTGTGTGTGTGTGTGTGTGTGTGTGTATGTATAACTCACTCCTCTCCAGTGACCAAGCCAGCATTTTTTCTTTGTCACACTGTTAGTTTCTAGAAATTCCCATCTGTTGGCCAGGTTTCTCATAAAATATAATCCAGATCTTGTGCCCATTACAGAGAGGGGTCAAGCTTCAGTTTGACTCCATATTCTCAGTGTTGGCAGATCACAGAGCAGAGTAGAATCTGTGAGTTGGATGTTGGAATGTAGACGTAGTTAGGATTTATCCATTGATAATACAGGATCTCACTCCAGAGAAGCTAGGCTTTCCAACTCACTAGCAATCAAAGGCTTTACCAGGTCCCAGTTTTCTCATATGAAAAATAAATCTGAAGGTGGATACCCAGGGCCAGTAAGTGGGATGAGATCGCAAGTGTCCTGTGACTACAAGTCCCTGTGATGGATATCAGAGGTCATTCCCTCTCTTTATTAACTTGACATTAGTGCCAGGATTGTCCCTACTATAGGACCGAGGGATCTGGGGACAGTCTGCCTGTGATGAGATGGTAGCCTTTACTTCAGCTCTTCAGGGATTGAAGAATAGTGCTGGCATTAGTGAGCTAGCCTACCAAGGCTGCCTTTAAGTCATTAAGGTATTCCAGCCAGAGAAGCATTCAGAGTTCACCCTGTCGCTATTCAGAACATCCATGTTTGATCTCTTCCTACCTTAGGAGGTGTGGGATGATGCTGGGATCTGTCCAAGCCGTGGCTCTGGAAGGGCCATCAACTGTTGTTTTTGCCCGTTAAATACCCATCTATGCTTTCTTTTCTTTGTGCTTATAGCTAACTCTTCTCTAATCATTACAAAGAATAGCAAACTGTCATAGGTGACATACATGTCTTCAGGTAGAGTCAAGATCCGAAGCGGGTGTTCTAGTGGTAGGCTACCCACATCAGTCCCTTACAGGTTGAGCTGAATTATAGAGCCATTTCACCTTCAATAAGTAGCAAGAACAGCATTTATAATTTTAGAGGTTCCGTGCAGAGTAAAGAGGTAAGCTCAAGGAGCCCAATAATGCTTGGCTATGAACAGAAAGTTGATCTATAAGACACCAGTCATCCCATTGCCCTTCTACTCTGTTCCCTCTGCGGCTGGCAAGGATACCTATCAAGTGTACCATGAGGCAGAGACAAGAGTCTTGGTAAAGCTGCTGTGAAGTAAATGGTGAGTATCCTCACAATGGAGTCTAGCCAATGAGACTGAGTTATCTCTGGTCTTCAGCACATCCTTCAGTCTAGACAAGGTGGTCTGTGAGCATGGGGAGGGCATGGCTGGTGCTCGGCATGCAACATCACCGTTGTAGGTGACAGTGAGTGACAAGACACCTTAGCCTGAGTCTCCAGGGTGCAACTAAGATTTATGAAGTACCTGTAGGGATAAGAGGCAGGATCCGTGTAAATACCAGCAACTAGTATACACATAAAATAGATTTGTCTAGTTGTGTTGAACAATTTGCTAGGAGCCTGCAAATATTTCTTATAAGAGAGGTGGAGATACGTACATTGAAGCTCACAGACAAGCTTCTATCCTGAGAAGTAGACAGAAGGCCAGGTCTGAATTCTACAGCAATGGCTTTAAATATTCTTCTTATGAGTGTTCTTTTCTAATAAATTATGTGCCTATGTATCGATGTATGCATGTATGCATATGTGTCGGTGTGCATGTGTGTGGTTGTGTCTTTCTGTTCACAATGAGCACAGGAGCCAGAGGTGTCAAATGTCCTCTATCCCTTTCCCCATACTTCTTTGAGGTAATGCCTTCTTCTGAACCCAAGGCTTGCATCTTGATTAGGCTGTAAGCCAACAAGGCCCTCTTGCTCTTGTTCACACAATCCTCTTGCTCACACCCAGCTCAGTGCTAGGGTTAGAAGTGTTTCCAGGGATGCTTGGCTTCTATGTGAGTATCAGGAGCTGAACTCCAGTCCTCAGGATTGAAGACCAAGTGTTCTTAGCCACTGAGCCATCTCCCCAGCCCCAGAAGGTTTTCTCCATAAGTAACAGTCAACCTGACGACCAGTATGTAAAACAACCTAACAGGAAAACAGGAGCAATGTACACCACAGCCTGATGACACTGTACACCATAGAACTCCCAGTTACAGCCTGATCATGCTGTACACCGTCTTCTTGACATGAACGTCCCAAGAACAGGCCCTTGCCAGATTTCTTTGTGGCAGCCATCAGCCTGGAACAATGCTTGGCACCCATTCTTTGCTGAACAATTTAAATGAAAAACTTATCTGTTTTTGCAAATGGCTGATCTCTATTTCTTTTGTGAAATACATGCAGAGAGACCTTCCCAGAAGAGCAGAATATCAAGTATTCAAAATAAAATCTGCTTTCAGGAGGCGATCTGGCAGCTGAGAGATGTAGAACATGAAGGAAAGGGACACACTCCAGAGCCAGGGTTTGCACCTGCTGTATTGGGACTCTTCTGACCATAGAGGCAGGCCACTTGGCCACCCTCATGCGAAGTTTCCTTTGTTCTAGGTCTCCTTGTTCTGCTTCCTAAATTGTCACCCTCTAGACCTCATCTGTGCCCACTGTGTCCTTCTGCCAGAGTTCAAATCACCCCAAAGGTGTTCCCGCCTCTCCTTGTTCACTCATTTACTTTTCCCAGGTGCGTCTCCCCCACTTTTTAAAGGCATTTTGCTTTGCAAAGACGCGGCAACTGTGGTCACGCAGTCACCCCCACCTCAGTGTCTCATGAGGTACCGGATGCCTCATAGTCATAATAACAATAAGATCAAAGTAGCAGCTGTCATTTATGAAATACTTCTTTTGCCACATGTGGGGTGAAGAATTTTACACAATCCATTTAGTTTGAATCCACGGGTTGGTTAATTATCATGCCTGCTCTACAGACAATAAGATATCTATTTATTGGGAGGCCACAGAACTCACAAATTAGAACCTTCACTCAGCCATAGAGTCACTGAGCTGGAGGAGGGACGGGGCCTGAGCTGCATTTTCTGCTCTGTCACTGGGTTGGGATGTGTGCTCAGATCTGCCCCCTCAATCCTGTTTCTTAAGAGTGTATAGGTATGAAAATGAGCTAAATCCAGATGGGAGTTCACACACCCCTCAGGCCTCTAAGGATCGATGAAGCAAGCTCCGTTGCCAGACTTTAACCTTGACCTCTGCCTGGAGAGAGTCATTACTCAGCAACATCATGTCTTCCCTCCCATACACGTGACACGTGGGTCCTCGGCCCCGTCCCCTACCAGCAATTATGAAAACTCACTTGCGTTGCAAATTAATATGCAATTATGATTTTGGCAAGAGCTCTAAGGAAACCCAAAAGGGCTTAATTGAGTGGCCTTTTCCCATGTGCCTGTCCCCAGATAAATGGGACAAAATGCTTTCCAACGTGCGCTGGCTTCAGATAGTGGAGGGGAAGCTGTTGCAGTCTCAGGAGGCCCTGGGCACTGACACAGGAGGTGTGGTGACAGGAATTCAACAGACAAGTACGGGCTGCTTCTGTTTGCTAAGCTTCATTGGGAAATCCTACCATTAAGAAGGGTACACTGTCAAGGAAGGGATAGAAAAACAAATCTTACCACAGTTAAAATAAAATGTCACATGTTTTCCCAAGTGGGACTCTCTAGAACCCAGTCAGAGAGAGGATTCAGCATCAGCCTCTGTGGGGGGAAGTCTGAGAAATGGAGGCCTAGCATTGGCACCACACACCCTTAAACTTGATGCGCGGAGCACTGGGGCCAGATTCCATCCAGGGAGATGAATAGAATGAGGAGGGATGCAGGGTAAGTCAAGCAAGAAAATGATTATGACATCTACTTCATATCACACACAAAAATGAGTTCCAAATGAATGGGGTTTTAACAGAAGGGGCAGAAAAAGAGCGGAATATTTATGCCATCTTGGGAATCAGGGCAACATTCCTAAGCAATACAAGGAAGGAAAGATAACTATTTTTGAATTTTAAGCATTTAAAATCTGTGTATGCAAAAACACTATAAACAAAGTCCAATAACCCCCAAATAAAATAAAGCCATTGGTAGTGTCAAAAAGGTATGATAATGTGGATGCAAAAAGGCTATAGGGTCAGCATCTCTGCATGCATATTGCTTTCACAGACAGGAGAAATACTCTCAAATCAGATTTTTTAAAAAAGGGTGAAGGTTACACACAGAGGATTTGTGAAGAGAAGATTTAAATAACCGACATCCACGTGGAAGATGGCTGCCCTGGAATGCGAACCGAGAAAACGAAGAGATGACACTTCTGACTCTCTAGATCAGCAAACACTTTAGCCAGCAAAATGTCTCTCCTGAGCTCAGAGGACAGACGGCACTCCCATGCACCCCTTGTCGGAGGATGTCACCAGCGCCTTTTTCCAAAGTTACCTGGAAATTTTTGTATAATCAGCCTTACACTTATAGGAATCACTGGACTCAGGAAAAAGGTTCATTGTGCCCTAACACATATGAACACAGAAAGATCTACTTGTAATGAAGTTCAATGCCACAAACAAACACAAATCAATAAAAAAAAATTCCTGGAAACGGTCCGACTGTCCATGGATGTGGGCGTGGTGAATAAATTGAGATTTACTTATGCCGTGGAGCTGGTATGCCTAGGAGTTGGGTTGAGTTTTAAGTATGTTTGTAAAGTCTGGCTCAGGGAACTCTTGCAAGTTCCTGATATATGTAATTTTGAAGGTAAAAACCTACCCCTATTATTCGTGCTAATAGGCATATTTCTATGGGCATGAAAATAAACATTGAAAGGCGAGTAGGAAGTGGCATAAATATTAAACTTCTACTTATTCGTCTTTAATCAGAATGCATACAAATATTTTGCAATTTAAAAAAAAATCCCTAAATATTGGGAATCTAAAGTGAGAAGCACTGAGGATGGATGGATGAAGGGTAAGAGCTGGGAAACAGGTCTGCAGTGTGGAGTTTGTCCTTCCTTACTCCCAGCAGGCTGCGGGAAGCTGCGGGAAGCTGCAGGGTGACTTCCTGTGGGGATGCTCTGGAAGAGACTCCTGACTCGAGCAGGGACTTCTCTTGAAGACATTTATATTCCCCTCCTGATGTAGGAAATGCTGGTTGGGCTAAATGAAAACTATGACATAGGGTCACAGCAGATCGATAAGGGGAGGCTTGCAGGAGGTGGCCCAGGGCTCAGCACGGGCCAGCTCCGCAGTGGAGTCAGTACTGGTGAGGCCAAGGGCCACCAGGGTTGATGAGCAGCGGGTCTCTGGCGGCCTTTGAGGGCACATCCTTAGCAGTCTGGAGCAGCAGACAGTGCAGTGCAGGGGATGTAGGAATGGGGGTGTGGTGAAGGAGGGCGAGCGCAGGGTCAGCCGACTCTGGGTAGGAATAAGGGGAAAGACAGCCTGTTAATGAGAGGGAGAAGGGCAGAGGGGGAAGCGAGAGTTGGATAAACCTGACCATGTTCACCGAAAGGTGACGCGAGTTGACAGTCCATTAAACGGCAGCTGCCCGGGGACTGGGAATGGATGACCCTGTGCGAAGGAGAGCATGACCTGGGACAGAGTCCCAGCTTTGGAGAATTTGATCAGCAGGTCTGAGGATGCAGGCAGGCTGTGAGCACTCTAGGCGGAACCACCTAAGCCGTAAGCCTCTCACTAAGGTGGAAAACTTAAAGCCCCCTTCTCCGGCTTGCTGTGCACACTAGGGAACTACACAGCACCTCACCTGTAATTGGTACCACGGAAGTGACAGCTGTGACAGCCTTAGACAAAGTGTATGGAGAGAGGAGGTGTCCGTACGTCACACAGAGGAGACACTAGCTAGAACTCAACCCTGCTCACACAGAGGAGACACTGGCTGGAACTCAATCCTGCTCACACAGAGGAAACACTGGCTGGAACTCAACCCTGGTCACTCATTCTCTGGAGAGCTTAATGAAGGCTTTTTTCTTTTATAAATTAAGACTCTGAATATAAGGTTATATATAAGGTTACTGTGGGGTTCAGATAAAAAGTCTGGCAATGATTGTGCTTGGAACAAAGAAATTGCTTAATAGAGAGAAGCTGTTATTGTTTTTCTTTCTCATCATCTTTTTATGCACGGGAGCTGAGGTCATGGGATGGGTAGAAGGAACAGTTTGAGAAAGAGTTTCCCAAGTGGCAGAGGCCCTGCTCCAGTAACACGGTATTCTCTAGGGTTTCCAGGCTTCCAGGAATCAGGCACAGGAACAGGAGACAGGCGGGAAGGGAGGGGAGACCTGGGAAGGTTCTTCTCCTCTTTTGAGCACAACACCCTCACTCTGTCTTGTAATCATTTATGATGAAACATTTCTGTATTGTAAACATTCCATTATATGTCTGGGGTATCGAGTGGAAGACGCAGAAAATGGGTCTAGCTGGACTCGATTTGATGATGTGTTTCCTGAGTGAGACTGGGCAAGGGTTTTTATGAGCTTCAGATATCTATCTATGAGCTACCTCCTAACTCCCACATGGCATTCAAGAAGCCAGGCAGTAGGTAGATGCCCACCCAATGTGAGGTTCATTTCCTGAATGCTAAAAGGAACCCTGTCTCATTCATCTCTGATTCTTCCTCAGCTACTGTGACACTTGGTTGTAAGAAGACACATTGTATATGCCACATTTCATAGGTGATATTTTATCAGTCAATCAATAAAAGGATTAACATACAAAACAGAGAAGCCTGGTGAAGCCAAAGTCAAGCAGATCTTGGAGCTGTTTGCCCAAGAATATGGGCACGGAACACAACATGTGGACGTGGTTTTAGGAAGAGCAGAGCCCAAGTGACCCCCTCTCTCCCTTCCTGTCTTCAGAGACAGTGATACAAGGATACATTATTTTACAGCTGGCAGCCACTAGACAAGGTGGTCACTGCGGCCTCTCTCTGTCCACGCTCCTACGGCTAACTTTTCGACCACTCCCACATGTGCTAGTTCTTCCTCTATGAGACCCAGAGCTGGGTGTTATGACAGATCCTAGGCTGCCCGGAAGACTCCAGCAAGGGCCTTGAGACCAGCAAGTAAAACCCATGAGCTATGGGAACTTGTTCTGCCAGTATTATCCTTTTCTTGCCCTCAGTTCTACTTTTTATAAAATAAAGTTTACATTGAACAATCTCTCGGGTGCTTTCCAGCATCGAGATCCGTCGTGTGCAACCATCTCTGTTTTAGTAAGTGTGTGTGTGTGTGTGTGTGTGTGTGTGTGTGTCCGGTGCACTTATGTGTGTGGTGCAGGTAGTGTAGGTGAGGCTGATTTGTCAGTGAGCCCCAGAGATCTGTCTGCCTCTGCTTCCCAGAGCTGGGACTGCAAACATGCAGGACACATTTTTGCTATATGGATTCTGGGAATTGAGCTTCAGTTCGTATGCTTCCGAGACAATCACTTCATCGGTTAAACTATCTCCCCTATCCCCTACACCCAGCTTTTCCAAGTAAATATTCAGCTAGGTCTCTCATTCGGATATATGATAAGGCTATCTGAGTAGGTTTCCAGGAGCTCTACTCTGTAGTCCCCAGCATTAAAAGATGCTATTCTAACCTTAATGAATTATTTCAGTCAATTCTAAAAATACCCACCATGATCTTCTAGTTTACAGCTTGGAGAGTCCTGTCCTGCTGTCATTTGTTTCGCCCAGGATCCCTCCTGTATCTTTAAAATCCATCTTTTTATCATTTATTCCAGTGTGCTGTTCCTTGCTGTGACTCTGTTCCCTGAGGCTTATTCGTGACTCCTAAGACTCAGGTCAGAAGAAGGGGAGGTGGACCTTGTCTAGGACCTCTCAGGCGAAACTCTACCAAGAACTTGCGAACCTGCTCCCCAAGCTTCTCCCTGCACGGAAATCTAAAGGTGAGTTCAGATTCAAGTGCCAACGGGATGGTCAGTCTTTTGACATAGCTGCCGTGGGGTAACTGATACCAGGGAGCTCCCAGGAAGCATATTTTAGCGTGAAGAACAGAGGACAAGAAGGAAAGACAAGTATCCGATGGCTCTGGCTTCAGCTTCTGCACCTACAGAAAACAGCATGATTCTACGGTCTCCTTAAGAGTAAAGTAGTGCCTAGAAAGGAGTGAGCATAAGGCAGCCCCTGGATGGTCTGCATAAAGCAGCCCTTTCCCCGGGAGCTGCATCAATACAGGTCAGGCGTTTCTCTCCTGATCCCTTAGATTGGAACTATCATGCATATTCTATTTTATTCCACAAAGATTCGGGAACTGGCAGAAAATGCGTGAGCGCTTTGAGCTCTCTATAAGGGATGGGTTTCAGAAAGCCAAGGCTCAGCCCATAGAGCAGCCTGTGTATTTACCCTCCTTTTAGGTTTCACTCAGGCCTGAGAGAGCTCCCTGTTAGGGTGCCTTAACTGTCCACCGGACCCAGTTCCTCTGAGTCTGCATTGTAGGAAGAAAGCATTTACTTTAATAGTCCCACGCTCGGTAGGCTGTGAGGTCCTTCCTGCAAACATCCCCTGCAGACGCGACAGGCTCCTGACAATGTATTCTCTCACCCAGCAGATCAGAGCGATCATTTAAAAGCTTGGAGTGGAAGCCGGAGCTTCTGATTGATCCGACTGTATTGTCTCAGCCCCATTTCAAACTACCTGTTCTTTAAATTGCATATAAAAAATACAGCCCATGCAATATTAATACACCAATGAATAATACACTAACAATTTGAAACACGCCAACCCACCCAAAGATTTTTCATCTCCTGCATGCTTCATCTGAGACAGCTGGTATGTATGGAATAATCGTTAGGATGATGAAAACGTTAATAACAATGAAATAAATATAGGACAGTTTTGCCAGAGCGGGGAAGGCATGAAAGGTAATTCTCAGTTGCGACTGAGAAATGACCGCCTGCGATCCAAGGATGGGCTTCTGGCTTTGATGGATCAGAGAGAAAGGTGGGGGCTGCTGTGTGAGGCTCGTGTGTATAACACAGCCACAGCTGTCTGGTGATGCTGGGAAAGGTAGCTTTGTGTAAGGAAAGGGTCGGCAGACATCAGAAGAACATGGTGTGAGAGAAGACATGGATTCAGAAACAGCCGGCTTTGGGTTCCAATGTTCAGCCACGTAATTGGTCTATCAGTTCTTTTAGCTTTCTGTTTTCTCTCTGGTAACAATACTGAAAATGGTGATGTGGTCCAGTCAGTAAAATACTAGCTGTGCAAGCATGAGGACCTGTGCTTGGATTTCAGGACTCCACTTCTCTTTGGGACCACACAAGACAACTTGCTCAGGCAAGGCCTTGAAAACTCTTTCAAGTTTTATTTTTGTCCCACCTGCCCAGAGCAGTCCAAGGCAAGTCTAATACTGTGAAAATAGAGACCAGAAGTCACGGTGGGAAAACATTTCATAAATATGGGTACCATACACAATCTGTTGGTAAACTGTCTGTCATATGTCTAAGGTTCCAGAGCAGTTGACTGCGGAAGGAGGGGAGACACTCGGTTCAGACATACACATGCTTGGCTCAAAGTCTCCTTCCATACCCCTTTCCCAGGGCTGGGCTGGGTCCTTGCCTCTGCGATAGGGAAGGAGTAAAGCAGAAAGCAACTAAGGATATCATACTTATATGTCCTTGAGGACTGCTAGGAGATAAAGCAGTTCCCAGGGCAGTAACTATTGGTCATTCCAGGGCACAGAAAATACCTGTGGTGAGAACTGGAAGCCTGAAGGTCCTTGTTGGAAAGACTAGATTGGGAACTCCAGCTTGACTGCTTCCTCCTCAGCCAGTTCCTGCTGGATGTTCTAAGTCTCTGCCGGATGTTGCTAATGCTTGGTTTGATGACGTTTTGTTAGCTATTCATTGCTTCTCTCTACTGTCTGATCACTGTTGTTTTTCTGTTGCATGCTAGGTACTTACAGTCATTCATTTGAAACCAGAAGGATGGTTATCACAGATCATTCTCTGAATCACAGGGAACAAGCAGGGAGTTACGTTATAATGGGCAAGGGCAACGTGGCCTGGGACATAAGATGCCATGATGGGAACAGATGAACTTGACTCTTGGGAACCTGTTGTTGTCAGTTCCTTCACTAAGCAGCAGACATCAAGGCTTCTCACTCTAAAGCTCAGAAAACTAAACTGAATGCTGGGAGAAGGAAGGCAAAGTTTAGAGAAGCCATGGAGCTGCCATAGGAGACAGATGCCCTGAAACTTTGCTGGTAGGCCATGACCTTGTGGTGATGCACACATTAATGAAGATGGGTTAAATTAAGATGTAAGAGTTAGCCAAGAAGAAGCTAGAGCTAATGGGCCAAGCAGTGATTTAATTAATACAGTTTCTATGTCATTATTTTGGGGCTGCACAGCTGGGAACCAATAAGCAGCCTCCCACAAAAAAAGGTGGTGATGAATCTGTTTGTGCTGTGTGACGCAGGCTATGCTATTTTGTCTTTCTGAAGATCTCAGTTATTCACCAGCAAAAAATAGGATGTAGATACTCCCAATGACTATCTCAAGGTGCTATGCCCATATCATCTATGCTTGGTCAGCATCTTCCAAGATATCATTTCCTGGGATGTGGATATTTATTAAAGGAATGAAATAACCACACAACCAAGAAAGACAAAACAGTAAGAATAAAGTTTCTGGAGTTAAACGGGGTTAACCATATTAAATGGGATTCTTTACTGAACCAGTAGACGGGTACTGAGACTCCGCTAGGAAAATGATTCATAAATCTTTCAAAACTACATACAGGTAGATTTAGGACTACCTGTCCTAAAGCTAGTTCTACAGATCACACTTGGAGAAATGCCACACTAGGCTTGCCTAGTGACTTCATACCCTGGTCTGGCCTGAGGCTTTCTTATGGACCACCTCCTAAAGAGTGTGTATATATATATATTTCAGTCCGGCCATCATTTTTTACACTGTGGCTCTAGACTGATCATTGCCTCTCTTCTTTGCAACTCAATCAGATTGGATGATAGCATCTCTGACACACTTTCAAGCCTATACTTTTCTATAATTTGTTCATTTGTTCTTTCATTCATTCAGCAAAAATGTGCAGAGCAGAGGTTGGCATGTTAGCTTCTGGAGACAGATTTCCAAATATGCCCCAGGCCAGTGAGAGAAAGACACACACACAGAGGCAATCGCCAGCCCGTGATCAGTGCGGATATTCACACTTGGCTTCAGTAAAAGCTCAGTCAAGGCAATGGCACTTGAAGGATGAACAGTTGGTCTACAAACTCAGGAAAAAGCTATCAGTAGAAAGAAAGAGGTGAATCCACACATTCTGAAAACCACAGGGATGTCAGTGAAGAAAATAGGCACAGGAACAGCAAGATAATACATATGAACATGCTTTAATCATTTCTAAGTCCCGAAACCCAAGCAGAAAGTTTTCATCCTGATTTTGTAGTTGAGTCTGTCGCAGGCAATTCAGTCGCATTGGGAGGAGATTTTGTCCACACATATAGCTAATGCTTAGCTAACTCAAAATAAGCCACCCATCTCTTCATTCACGTGTAGCCCGGAGCTCATCATCTTGCTCTCTCCCTCCTACCCTTCAAGGTCCTTCTGGCTGCCTCTTAACAACTCAACAAGGGCCACACAGTTCAAACTCCTTTTAGTATTCGCTTCAACAAGATAGTAGAATGCATGCGGATTGTGGTGTGCTATCATGTAAAACTGGGTAACCTGTAGGTTTCTCAAGCAACAGTTTGATCCTCCACTGGGGGTGAATGTGGGGATTTAGGAGTCAGCTCATTCTGCTTTCCTTCCTGACTCCATCAATCAGCTATTGGAAGCCTATCCCACACTAGGCATCGAATGAAACACTTGGGCTTATCTGCAGCCCTTTGTGATTCAGGGCAGATGGTACCTCTTCTAGAAGGTTGTTAAGATATAAGGATAGAGCCGGGCGGCGGTGGCACACGCCTTTAATCCCAGCACTCGGGAGGCAGAGGCAGGCGGATCTCTGAGTTTGAGACCAGCTCTGGTCTACAGAGCTAGTTCCAGGACAGGCTCCAGAACCACAGAGAAACCCTGTCTCGAAAAACTAAAAAAAAAAAAAAACAACAACAAAAAAAAGATATAAGGATAGAAGCTTCACTGAAGCTAGTGGGACAGCCTGGATGGCAACAGGACAGAAACCAGCACAGATTTGATTGGCTCTCAGGTGAGTCTGTCTGTGTCATCCCCAAGAGAAGCTAGAGACCACATACTGAGGAGTTGATAATCAGGCAAAGAAGAGAGGTGATTTGTTATTGACCAGCATCCTGGATACATAGTGTGTATCTTCTCTTTTGTTAGTCTGTGAAGCTTGAGACTTTTGTGAACACTCACTACGAGGAAGGAAGCAATACAAGAGTGGAGGCATCCCAGAGGTGACTTCAAAGGAAGCAGCAATGCTGCCCTGGACTGAGCTAGGAGCCACTTTACTCCCTGAGATTGCTGACAACAGAAAGTTAAGGCACCAGTTATTGGAAACAGCGAGTGCCCACTGATGGAGTCACAGGCATCGTGATGGAAGAGGGTTTCAGATAAAATATTGGGATGATGCACAAGAGAGACTGATCTCTTTGATGTTGGCAGACAGGAGACAAGTAGACAGGAGTCAGAGTTCAAGTGGAGCCCTCAGTGATGTTGATTACTTTCTGAGCACAGGTGAGAACCAGGTGGAAACGCTCAAGGTAGGCCTTGAGCGCCAAGAGAGGATTATCTATCAATGTAGGTGGTCCCTTCTAAAAGAGGACTCAGCAGGGGTAGAGCTGCAAGGCCAGAGGCACATGGAACACTCAAGAAGAAAGATTTGTAGGGAGCCAGAGGTCTGTCTTAGGCAATGACAGGAGTGGAGCCAAGGAATGCCGAGACCAGCCCTCCAGGGCACTGAATGTCAGCCTCTGAGGCTACTGCTCTCCATGGTGCATCTGTCCCTCTTCTCTTGGGAAGTGTAGGATGTTTATCAGCTGCCTTTTTGAATGCCCACTGCACTGTACCCTAGGACCCAAGGGGACATTCCTGGGCCCATAGCAGGTGCCTGGGATCAGAAGTCAAGACTTACGATAGATGCTGGAGGCCTTCGCTCTCTTCTGTGTCTTTCCTAATAGCACCTGCAGGCTTCTCACTGCTTATCTCTTGGGAAAGGGAGGGACAATCAGATAAGAGAAGAACCAGTGGAATGAGCCCTTGGAAGCCATCTTCACATCTTAACAGCATCCCAAAGGTACATCTCCCCACAGTGGCACTGAGCTGAATGAGAGGAGGAAGGAGGAGCCAGAGATAAGATCATCAAGGTTCTCTTCATTTGCCAGGGCCCCCGGCGCTGTGGCTTAGATGTTGTCTGTTTCCTCCAAAACCCAGAGTGAAGCTTAACCCTCAGTGCAGCAGGACCACACACTTGCGACCCCTAAGAGGTGAAGTTACAGAAGGGCTAGCTTCCTGAATGGATACCCACATTTCTCACCGGGGTGAGTTCATTCTCATGAGAGCGGGCCAGTTCTTGTTGGATCCCTCAATGCCCATTGCCTTGTTGAGGAAACAATATTCTGCACGATGATCCATGTGTCTGAAGGATGCAGCGCTGGGCATGTTGGAATGGGCTGTCGCTGAGCTGAGTTTGGCCTGTGTGGCTTTTCCTTGTTGCTGTCTCCCTGAGGACCCCCTTGCCATTCCACCATGTTATGACAGAGCACAAAGATTACCAGGAGCTGCAAGAATTCTTGTCATTTTCTAGAAAACGCGACAATCTCGACAACTGTGAGATAAAACACACTTTTCTACTTTATAAATAATCTAATCTAAGGCATTTTGTCACAGCAACAGCACGGATTAAGATGCGGCGAGAAGAATGGGACCTTAGGACCTGTGATAATTAGCTTTTGAGGTCACCATGACAAAATGCATGAAAAATTAGCTTATATGGAATTATAGTTGATTTTGTTTCAGGACCACAGAGGATTCATTCAGTCTGTGGTCAGTTGGTGCCATTGCGTTTGTGCCTATGGCAAGGCAGAATACTATGGAGTGGAAAAACTGTTTACCACAGGTTTTCCAGGAATCCAAAGGAGAAAAGGGATCAATAAACCCTTCCAGAACACACCCTCAATATGTAGCTTCTATCAGTCAGACATCACTGATTAATATTTTACTATCTCCCCAAATACCACAGGCAGATGGCCACACCTTAGGCCCAGGGACCTCTCTGGTCAAGAATCCAGATCTAAACCATAGAAAGACTGTTTCCAACAGATAACCAGGACCGCCTGTGGGGCTTCAGACCTCTCTAATGCAGGGGCCAGGAGTTCACCAGTACGCTGCTTGAATCAAGGTGGGCCTTTCAACCACTTTAGTGCAGCTTAGGAGAAACAAGGATTCTATACAGCCCCTGTTCATGGTGTGAGGTCTTAAGACATTGCTCGGCCCACACTCAAAGCTCGGCTGACCACTGTGCTGTCGCCATCTTGAATACTTTTGTAACAAAAAGCCACAGTGGTTTTTCTATTTACATCACAGCTCACAAAGCTTCTGTCCTGCTTGTCTCTGATAAAGAGCTACAGGCATGGATGAAATGCTGAGGCAAAGGAGTCTTCCCCAGAGAAGATTGGTTATGCAATAATGGTACCAAATGGTCAATCAACCCTGAAATCGTACCTATGGGCAATGTTATATAGTATAAACAGGTGGTATTTAGTGAATATATATATATATATATGCATGCATATACAGAACATATTGTAGCAACAATGAAAAGAGAAGATATAAATTTGAAAGAGAATGGAGGGACAGGAGAAATGATGCAATCTTATGATTTTAAAAATATAATGAATATTTGTTACTAAAATGAATCAACTTAAAATCAAACTGATGGCCATCAAGACTGACACCCCACATGAGGTGTTTCATCTTTAATAGTCCTGTAATGCCTGGTGACTCTTTCTCACTCCTTGGGAGTCAGGCTGCTCCCTAATATCGGAGGCCAGGAGTGTGTGTTTCCAGAGACTGAACACTTACTGACTCACCCTTTCCGCATCATCCCATGTTGGGGCAGTCTGGCTTTGAACTTTGCCAGGGCCTGGGAGGGAGCTCATACAGGCAGGCCATTCATGCCTGGGTGCAAATTTCCTTTGGGTATGAGAAAATAATATAGCGTCTTGTGAGGCATGGTCAAGACTTTGGCTGGGTTTTATTTTGAATGGATTGGGAGCGCCGGAACATCTTGAGTGGAGGATTGACATGATCTAACTTAGGCCCTAAAAGGCTCATCTGGCTGCTGGCTGGGAGGCAATTTCAGTCATTCAGGTGAAACACACTGGGTGATTGAGTCCAGGCAGGAGCCCAAATGGAATAACGTCCTAACAAGGACAGGAGAAGACGGATGTCTTTGAGCTTGTTCCCAGCCCCTCACAGCTCCACACATTTGACTCTGCCATGGCTCCTGAGCTTCTGACCCCCGCCTCTTTGTCATCTCTGCGTGTGCTTTCTGTTCCCTCGGATGTCCTCGTGTCTGTCAAATGCAGCGGGAAGGAAAATCAGGTTCTACCCAATTAGCTCATCTTAAGTGGATTTCACTGTGCATTTAATTAAACCTGTTATAATCTTGAAGGGTATTTTGATACATGGTACTTGATACAGAGTAATTAGACAATTGTGGGCATGCACATAAATATCTCTGGGCTGAGGTTTTGAGATGGGCATCGTTGCTATGGGCTTACGCAAGCAACCTTGGCAGTAATTTCAAAGCCAACGGTTTTTCCACCCTCCACGGTGTTCAGCTCCCTCAGCCCTTCTGGTGAGTGGATCGATTGCAAGGTCATCTGCTGGCTTAGGGGCAGGGCTCCTCACTCTGTCACTCCTCAGCCCAAGTGATTTTACGCCTTCTGAGTGTGAGCTAAGATCAGAACTTCTTGACTGCGCATTCTCGGCCATATGCGATTCAGTGACGTCACTCTGTTTCATTCTGCAAGGTTTTATTCCACGGGACACCGAGAGCTCAATCCACCTTCACGTCTTTGGCTCAGCCATTTCCTGGGTATTGGGATACCCCAACCTTTTGTTTTGTATCAGTCCATATAGGGTCGGTTGTGCTGCAGTAACAAATGGCCCCTCTGTCTATCTTAGTGGCTTACTATCTAAAGAGATATTTTTTCCTGCTTTCTCTCATTCATTCCACATGAGCTACTGACTGGGTATTTGGGTGGAGGGAAAACAAACAGGGTGAATCACATACTGAGCTCCTACTCAGACGTGGCATATTTATTCCCTGTAGCATTTCCTCCATCCAGTCAGTCACATGGACAGGTCTGCAGCCAATAGTAGGTGAGGGACACATTCCCCTCCCCGAAAGAGGGTAAATGTGAACAGTGATGGAACCCTGAAGTAATTTCACAGATATTTCTCAGGTGACTATAATTTTATTCTCAAAGCAGTGGGCACTCTATTTTCTATCCAAGTTTTGAAAGTCTGTACTTCTGTGTTCTTTTAGGAATAGGGAGAAGCAGAGGGCAGGGGGCAGCACTGTCACCTCCTGCCTGCAGTGCCTGGGAAAGTGCTTTGCCCACCGGACGCTTGATGTGCCCTGAACAACATCAGTTGCCTTTGGCCAACGTGTCAGCTTGGATGCAATATTTGGAATTTGGGAAGCCCGAGGAGGGCTGCAAAGGGGTGTCTCTCTTTCTCTCTGTTTCTCTGTCTCTGTCTCTGTCTCTGTGTGTGTGTGTGTGTGTGTGTTCAGTTAACAGTTTTAACCCTTTGGATAAGTTTGGAATGTAGGGAGTGCTTCTATTTCCATCTTCCATATGAGAATGCTGGGCCCAAGGAGACATGGGGATGCTTGCCACCATGGGATGGGGAACTAAACCATGACCAGCTGAGGTCCAACCTTAAGTCATGGTTAATTTTGAAGGCTACTCACCCATAGACAAGGGGATAAAGCCATCTGTCTAATAAAAGGATATCTTTGTCTACCAAGGATGGGGATCAGAGTAGGGAGAAAACATTTAGTTATTCAGCAAGATTCAGGCAGAGTTTCTTCTCTGTTGGACTTCATGTGGTGCTTGAATTTTGACATTATGTTATTTTGTAGACAGAGCTGGAGAGTATAGAGGAATCCTTTGGGATGAGTTTGGAGTCCCGGGAGACCACAGAAGGACTCAGCCTAAATGGGATGTCTTTATTAAACACTTCTCAGGGCTCAGGGATCTGTGTGGAGGAGGAGAAGGGAAGAATTCTAAGAGCCAAGGAAACAGCATCTGTCAGAAACAACAGGGAAGTTGCATACATGAGCTCCCAGAGACTGAGACAGCACACACAAGACCTGCACAGGTTCAAGTCACACAAAACCCCAGCACCGAGAAGGAGAAGCCAACACAGGGTCCACCCCTAGCCAAGAAACTTTGCAATTGAAACTTGCTGGGAAAGGGAAAATAGGTTTTCTCCAGTGGAGTATCCCTGGGTATATGAACCACAGTCTAGGCCAGGCCTGGTGCCTGAGAGTAGATAGTTAACCCAAAACAGATTTCATGTGTTGTGTCTTGGTACTTTTTTTTGTCTTATTTGTTTGATTTTTTTCAGGTTTTATTTTCTGTTATGTTTTGAAATAGATGATGGATATAGATAGAGATGATAGATACATAGACAATAGATAGATGTTAGGTAGAGGATCGATAGAAATACGATATAGATAGATGATAGACTGGTAGACAGATGATAGATATATAAATGGTAGAGAGAGAGATGATAGATAAATAGATGACAGATAGATATTGATAGATGGTTGATTAGGTATAGATAGCTGATTTATTGATAGATTGATGTTAGATAGAGATAGAGAGATAATAGGGATGGATAGATAGATAGTAACATTGTAACATTGTTTGGGGCAGATCTTGGAGGAGTTGGGGTAGAGGAAAGCATATGATCAAAATATACTGTATGAAAAAAATTAAGTTAAAAATATAGGAAGGGAAGAGAAAATTAGAAGGAACAAAATAGCTATGAATATGCTTTTAAAAGTATAAAGTCATCACTATGTTAATTACTCAGGGATATTACAGATGCACCCCTACCTGTGAGAGCTGTGTCCTGACAAACACATGCTGAGATGACAATATCAGACACCAAAAAAGGAATCTGACACACCTACCCTACTGAGCACGCCGCTGAGCCTTGCCCAGTTTAAATCCACCAGCACAAAGGCGGTCTCATGCAGCAGCCATGAGAGCCTGCAGCACTTGGAGACCACACACCACAGCGTGCCCCTGGGAAATTCTTGCAGGTCAGGGATCGTATGTGCTAAGTATGAAAGACAGGCAAGTGGAAAGAGGTATCTGGAGTCCTTGAACGACCTGATGACCTTGCCGCTGAATCAGGAGGGTCACTCCCAATGGAAGCATAAGTGAAAACCACCAGCAAGGAGGCACACACCAAATACCTTGGGGGGGGGGACACAAGAGGAGGAGAGGATGGCATGCGGAGTCCAAGGTGCAGATCCCAGCAGGATCAAGCCAGACCAGGAGAGCTATTAACCAGAATGTCAATAAAATCGTGGTAAATGTTTCTAATGTTTTTTTTTTTCTAAAAGCCTCCAAGCATTTTATTGTGTTTGACCCCTTCAGCTATTCGAGCGATCTGCATATGCCAAGTGGTGTCAGCATGCCATTTAGCACGTGGAGCGAAGCCCAGGCTAAGGTCCATGAGGGAGAGGGGTAGTTACACGGCAGGCAGTCCTTTCCCCAACCCCTCTCTGTGTACGGCACCTCTCCTGTTGTCTAAATCCCACCCGGGCCAAATCTGAGCTGAGGCTGGAGTATGCCACGTGTCTACTCTAGACGCCAACGGCTATGTTTGCTGGGGGAGCTGTATTGCACTGGCCAGGGGCAGGACTGGGAAAGCAGCCTGGGTGTTCACATTGCATCCACACTCCATTTCTCTGCTCCGGTCCTTTGATGCTCATCTTTGGAACAGGGGATAGGAGGCTCTGCTTCGCCATACCTGCGGCTACTGTCAGTGCCCGGAAAGCTCTCTCCTTTTAAGCCTCCTGCCGCCAGCAATGCCTAATAATCGCTGGAGGTTTGTGTGTGTGCCAAGCACTATGCTAGGTGCTTGCTGGGAGCCCCCCTCCAGCACTCACGGCTCCTCCTGGTAACTGTGTGTCTGTTGACATTGTGAGAGCAGGGCAGCTTTGGTACCTCAAGGGTTCTGTCACTGAGCATAGCAAAGAGTGCATGATATAGACAGGCTTTAGGTAATCCTTGGGTGCTTCCATGCCAAAACCCCTCCTGCTCATTTCCTACTCACCAAGTCAGCAAAGAAGTGATGCTAATCCACGTTCCAAGAATTACTTAGGAAGATGCATCCAGTCTCTCTTCCTCCACCTCCACCCTTGACTCTGCTTTAGCAAATTCCAATCTAGTACATCTAGAATATAGCCCAACAATGAGTCCCTGCTTCCCACCATTTTCCCTCTATAACTATTGTTTTTTTTAAAAAAAACAAAAAACAAAAAACAAATGACCCAGGCAGTATTGGTGAAGGTGACTTTTAAAAGAACTTCATTTTGATTTAAATGATACCTTGTTTCCTCCTATGGTCCTTGGCTCTGATCTGTATCTCAGCCTCTTCTATCTTGTTGGTTATCCATCCACCCACCCACCCACCTATCCACCCACCCACCCATCACACATCCATCACCCATCCATCCATCCATCCATCCACCCATCCATCCATCCATCCATTCATCTTCTGCCCCATTCACTTGTGTGTTCACTTTGGCTGTCTTGGGCAAGAACAAGGGCAGGTCCACACTTATGAATGTGAAGGGTAAATTATTCTAGACATCACTGGAACTCTATTTTGTATCTGTTTCTAGGTCTTAGTTCTAGCCTCAGATCTTGGAGATGTAATGGACAAATCTCCCCTGAGTTCCCAGCCCTTTCTTGGTCCTCCTTTTATTTAAATACTATATATTTAAGGTATATAACTTATTGATATATATGTGTGTATATATACGATGAGAGTTTAACGCCAAACTTTGGGGTTTTCAAGATGTACCAGTTGCTCACACACACTTCATTTTACTTCCTTGAGAACCCAGGGAGCCAGAGTTTCAGTTCTTCTGATGAGAAGGTTGGGTCCAGAGGGGCTTCTGTTTCTGCACATGTGGCTCTGAACCTAGGTTATCTACATCCAGGATTTGGTCTCTTAATACCGTTCCTGCCCAATTGGTGATTGATGGGGTCTGTGGTAAAAGCAGCTGGCAGTTGGCTATGGCAGAGGGCCGAGGCAAGGCAATGAAAAGGGAATATTAGTTACGGCTCTCTGAAGCTCAGCTTTCTCACGTTTGAAATGGGAACAAATCATATGTTCAAGCCCAACTTCTTAAAATATTAGAGACAGTAAAGGTTTCTGACCTCATATGGTGAAAAATTAATCAAATATGGAACGTGGGATGCAGCTGAGGTGTTTCTGGCAGTGTTGGTTCATGCTGAATTGTGTGACTTTGCTCGGTTTGAACGCACAGTTCTGCTGTGAAACACTAGGAATATGGCGGGAAACCCTTCCGCGCTGAGGCGAGTGAGGGACGCCGTGACCAGCCGCATTTGTGGCACACATCCAGTTTTCTGCCTGTCTCAAAACATAATGCTTTAATTCTGAGAACAAAACCTTTTAATATTTTCCTAATGGCAGTCCGTAGGCTCTGAATATCAAATCAGTAATCTTTGGATTGTATTGCGTTAATGTGTTTGATTTAAAGTTTGCTGTTTGAAATTGATGACTTTTGTGCCATTAAAATAAAATCACTACCTGAGTTTAACATGGGATTAGCACAGAAATTCCAACAATTACTGAAATGGCCCATATATCCTTCTGTATCTTGTACTTATGCAAAGCAGAGTTTTCAGTATTGATGATTATAAACCCAAACATTGATCAGCCCTGCAGAACTTCCAGGATGGTCTGTGCTTTTATCTTTATGTATAAATCAACAAGTACATCCATCCATCTCATTAGTAGGCAAATTTGTTTCCATCTTAACACATGGTAAAGTCCTTTGCATAGCAAATAGTTATTTCAAAATATAATTTATTATGATTTATCATCGGGAAATGCCTGATTTGTGCTTGCATTTTTTACATCTCTATCGCTTCCCTTTAGAAATGTCTGGGGTGAAGAGGTGTCTCCAGTGGGAAAGACTTTGCTTTGAAGCATGACTGCAGATCTAATGGAGAAAGGAAACGCACTGAAGTTTCTGACACATGCCAAGATCTTTGCACACTTGATACAGGAAGCGTTACCTGCTTGGGAAGAGAAGTGTGCGCAGCCTAGGGTGGGACTGTCTGCCTCCTCGGGTGTCTGTGGCAGGCGGAACCAGGTTTATTAAAGAGTTTCTCTGTTTGATCCTGCTGGGAGATTTGAGGAGTTGAACCCATTTTTCAAAATATGTTTTGACATTTAATTATATACATCCTCCTCCATAGTTATAACTCCTCTTGTAATGCTTGCAACCAACTGTGGCTCCTGATGTAGTAAAGCAGAACTCCCGTTCCTCCGTGATCAGTTTCCTGCCTTTGACAGTTAGGGGCCTGAATACTGAAGTCCAAACACCCAGGCAACTTAATTACTTCTCTCTCTCCTTCCTTTGGTCAAGAACCAGAGAATGACACATTGGCTTAACTGAGGCTTTTAAAAATGTGACTTTCGATTGTGCACCGGAACTGATGACCCTTCTCTCAGACCACATTCAATTAATATGCAAATGAGTTAGACCTTCAGGGTAGGCATCCAAGTTCAGATTCAAAGCAAATCCGAAGCTGGAGGAGGGAGGGAGCATTAAGTGCTATTGGGTGCTTGGCATAGTTCTGACAGGCCAGAGAGTTTGGGTTCAGATCAGCCTGTGCTCCATCACCTTGTTGCTTGTTGCCCTGGTCATTACACTGACCCTACTTGAGTCTTAGAGTCATCAGTCTTAAAACAGGAATGATGATAATCTTTCTAGTCCAGTGATGTCACGGTGCTTGACCGTGGCTAATCACAAGACTCACTGTTTCTGACCTTCTCTACTTTCCGGTTCAAACACTCACTGCGAATCAGAGGCTGGCAGGAACCAATCTGATGGTACTCATGAATAAAGAGAGCCAGAGAGGCATACAGAGCAGCTGGGAGTTTTGAGGACTTTGACAAACTAGAGAGCACAAGCCCCATAGGGACACAAGAAAGCAGCAATCACCTAGCTTCAAAGGTACCTTAGGCTGTACCTATTTCAGATAAAAATGTTTATTTATTTATTTACATGCATATAAATTTATATATTTATGTGTATTGTGTAACAGACACTTCCTATCCTGCCCACCAGTTCCCAATGAACCATTCAGAGGCTTATAGTACATATAAATGCTCAGCTGATAGCTCAGGCTTATTACTAACTAGCTCTTACATATAAATTAACCAATTTCTATTAATGTACATTCTTCCACATGGCTCATAGCTTGTTATCTCATTTTTTTTTTACACATCCTTCTTGGTCTGCAGCTGTCTGGCATCTGCCACAACTGCTCTGACTCCACCCTTCTCTCTCAGCATTCTCCCTGTGCCAGGTGGTCTTGCCCAGTCTCTTTCTGCCCTGCTATCATTCAGTGAGCTTCACTATTGAAAATGAGCATAATCTACATCGCATGTGTATGTGCTTGAGTATATGTCTGTATGTACACCGTGTGCATCCAGTGTTCAGAGAGGCCAAAGTAGAAGAAGAGATTTCTTGGACCTGGAGTTACAGGTGGCTGTAAGTCAGTAAATGTGGGTGCTGGGAACTGAACCTGGGCCCTCTCTAAAAGCAGACATTCACTTAGCCTTTGATCCATTTCTACATCCCCTCACAAAGTCACCATTTTAAGAGGAGCTTGAAATCTATACTTTCAGGAAATCACATCTAATAATTGTTGTAAGACAAAGAAAAGAAGCCCATGCCTTGTCTCATTAGAGGAGCACACACTGAACCAGGGGAAGAGAGTCAAATGACCCCCTCCTCTGCACGTACCTTGTAGCTGGCCTCGGGCACTATCTTACTCTTCCCCTTAGTTCCCCGAGTTTCTTCCACTCCATTCTTGCTTTTCTATCTCACTGCAGAGAGCAAGGTAAACAATCCATCTCTTGTTCATTGAGTGACTTCTTTTGTCTCCACAGGACACGGGAACAAGCTTTCAGGTCTACTATTAATCTCCTCTAATAAGGGTTGGGTTTTGTGAGCTAAGGTACCAGGCTAAGCAGACACGAGAGGCGTAGAAACCTGGAGAGAGCGTCTTGTACCCATCTTCCTTTTCTAGCTCTCCCTCTGGAGGGTGAGCAGAAAGGCCACTGGAGAGAGATTCATCTTGTTTTTTCGTTCATATAGCAGAATTTACAATCCATCTCCCATCTCTACCCTTCTGGACAGGATAGAAGATCGAACCATAACTACATTTCCAATGTCTGCTCTAGGACACACACTTTCAAGAGGCAAGACACACTCAAATGATGAAGACCAACCCTTTTTTTTTCAAATGAAGCGTAACTGAGGGTGAAACATACACATTCAGGAGCATTTTCCTTAGAAGAAGGTGACTGAACCACAGGAGAGGGTACTAGAATAGTCGGGGTGGGGAGAGCAAAGGGCCTCCAAGTCCTGTAGGAGTAAAGAGGTCAAGACATGCTACATAAAGAATTATTGGGTGGGCATAAGAAAAATTTTAACAGCAGTAATGCTGCAGAGAGATGTGTGGGATTTGGTTACTTTACTATTTATTGATTTATTTATTCTTTCAAGTCATTACCTATTCTAGTACTAGGAATCCTAATTGCACTTACGCTAATAATTCCGAGTTCATACTGTAGCTTCTATAGAGTTGTTTCTGTTTCAGTCTCTCCTAGGGACCACTGAAATTTTATTGAAAGTGAACGGACAAATGAATACATGTCAACTCTGGTCCAATCTTAGTACTGACTTCCAAAAGTCTTTGTAAATGTCAGTCTTTTTTTGATGCTACAAATTCGGGTTTGGTTGTCAAATGAACATCATATGGAAGACCTTACTCTTTAGAACTCTTTAAGTTCCCATGGCTTTGAAAAGAACCTGTTTCTCATGTGGTCAGTGTACTGTTAAGTTAATAAATTCCTTCTGGGAAGGACTTTGGAGACAAAATGCCATAGATGTGGTGGCCAGCATCCAGCAGCCTCTTTTCCCTAACTTTCCTCTGGTCCTGCTTCAGTGGTGGAAGGATGTGAACGTTTGTTTTGGCCTGCAGCATCTGCACTGTGTTTTAGCAGGTAATGAGGTATGGCTCACTGCATTCTGGAGCCAGGTGGAGCTCCCAAAAAAACAAAGCGAAGCTGGCCCAGGGCCAGGGAGAACAGGGTGGGGACCAAGAACCGGGAGAAGAGCCCGGGAAGGTGTGAATGTTGTTCACAGAAGGCGGTGACGAAGCCCGAGGCTTCGGCCACCTGGAACTTCTGGCAAATCTTCATCTTATGAAGTCGATCAGCACAGACAGCACAGAGCTTCTTTTTGACCACAAAGAAAAATCTTCATTCTTTTACACACCCACTGAGGCCTCTTCCTTCCCTCCCCGACTCGTCCAGATAACCCTCTCTACAGGCAGGCTCTCTTTTAGCCGAGAAAAGCGAGGGGGATAGAGACAATGGATGGATAGAGACAATGGATGGATAGAGACAATGCATGGATAGAGACAATGGATGTTCGCAGCAGGAGAGAACACAAACGCAGCAGAGATGGAGGAGTTTCTGAGGGAAAAAAATCCAGAGGAGGAGACAGCTCACTGGGTCAGCAAGAATCTGAAAAAGTTTCCCAGAGAAAGTGCTAAAGGGGCTGTGTCTAGGGCCATGGCAATAAATAACACGGAGCGTTACCCAAGAAGGAGTAAAGAGCAATTTCAAGGAGGTGAGAAGAATCTAATGCATCCAGGAAGGGGGGATCGCTAGGATGCGGCCGCATCACAGGCTTGTGCAGTTTGGACCTCATTCTACAACACAGGCTGGATTTCAGCTTGCTAGGTTTGCAAGAACGATCCAAGAAAGTACTGGCCTTGAAGGTACCAGAGTTCCACCTCCTCAGTGTGTGTTTGTGTGTGAAGGCTTGTGCACTTGAGTGTGAGGGTGCCCTTGCACTTGTGTGGCTGTGTATATAGAGGCTGGGAGTTAATGTTGGGCATCTCCATCTCCCTCTCTATTTGCTCTCCATCTTGCTCTTTGGACAGGTCTCTTACCACCCCTGGAGAGCACCAGTTGGCTAGGCCAACAGGCGGGTGGCCTAGAGACCCATCTGTCTCCCCTGCTCTGTGCTGCAGTTCTAGGTTCACACCAGCAGGCCTAAGACCTAAGGTTTATGCAGGTACCAGGAACCTAAGCTAAGACCTTAAGCTTGTGTGGCCCGTATTTATTCGAAATTCAGCCCTCTCCTCCTGGTGAAACCCAGCCTCATGTCAGAGGGACTTATTAATTAGACTGTAGGGTGGATTTCAAGCCCAAGTTTCCCCCAGACAGGCTCTTTACAACAGTTCCCAACCCTTCCCCTCATAGTCTGTGACATTTGTCTCTCAGCTTGCAGACACAGCTACTACATCTCAGTGCTTTTTCTATGCCATTTCAAGCACTTATTCCCCCAAGGAGTCTGCTGCAGTTCCCTGATTTCCTGAATAAATCCTTCACCAGTCCCTTACGGCTTGAGACTAAAAGCAAGCCATGATGTCACACTTCAGGGACGTTCTTGCTATCTCAGTGCAGAGTTCCATTCATCGAATGAAGGGGGTGACCTGGGGAGACATCCTTTCTCAACCACATCACTTCCTCCTGCTCAGAACACCCCCATCAAGCTCCCTCTCCTGCCCACTGTCCATTCAACAGATGCCAAGATTTCCACGTTTGTTCATCTTGCTGTCATCTCCAGTTCACCCCTGTGGTCCTAAGTCCTGAAAAGACTGGGACTTCCTCATCCAGCCTGTTTGCTTAGCCCAAGGCGTTTTCTCCCATAGAAGGGACTCCTGGTACAGAGCTCTTGACACACTCTGTCTTCGCTGGCAAGACTTAAATAGCAACAGCAGCTCTCACTCACTGAAAACTGGGTGTCCAAGATGAACGGCTACCGTATGATGCAGCAATTATCATTCCCAACTAAGGAATAATATAAGGAACTAAGGAACTAAGATAAGGGGGTCCATTACCCAGGGCAGTTGTTCCCAAGTGAGGTCCTGGTTTAGCAGCTGTGACGGTGGCCGCAGTGGCAGCAGGGGACTCAGGAGAAATGCAGATTCCCAGGCTGACTCTGAACCTCCTGAATTAGACCCTCAGGAAGCTGCCCTATGAGGCGTACTTAAAAGGCCCTCCAGGCAATCTCAGCACACAGCACAATTTGTGATGCACTAGCCTGGCGTCATTTAGCTAGTGATGAAGAAGCTGGGGCTTAGCTTCCTTCGATGACAGTCGGAAAACAATTCTAAAAGTTTGGGCTTTTGTCCTCTGTGGTGGCTAGCCATTGGCCTGGCTCAGAGGGTTGGGTGTGGTCTCTCCCAGCAGCTGTACTTCAAGTCATAGCCTCTCCCTGCCTACAACCCATGTCCAGGACCTTGTTTATCTCTGTCCTTCAATTCCTGCACAGGACATCCCAGCAGGGAAGCACATGTTCCAAATACATCTTTATTTGTAACCTGTCTCTGAGTTTGGTCTTCTATGGCAAAGGATCTAGACAGTGGGAATTAAACAGCAAGGGTTTGTCTGCACATGGTTTGGCGAGCTCAGAGGCTGGCCTCAGAGTTCTGGTAGGATTATGCTTCGGTGAGAGACCTCTGCTTACTGACTCATAACCGGCCACCTTCTTGTGCTTCTCTGTGCAGCCAAGACTGAATAGGAGGCTTGGAAGGTGTTTGTGTCTCTGAAATGAGTGCTAATCAGATAACAAGTGCTTCTCCCAGCATTCTCCTTTTACCAAAATAATGCCTTCATGCCCCATCTTCTCAGCCCTCCTCTTGAGAAGCTAGGACTTCATGCACATTTTGGGGAGATATATTCATCTATGACAATTTATACCACCTGAATGTAATGAGCTTCCCTCCCCCCCCCCGGTGGGGGCTCATGGGTTTAGTTCATGTATGGAACATTGAGAAAACACAGTAGGGACACAATGAACATGTCAACAAGTCAGTCACACGGCCGGTTGGTGACACAGAGAGGGGACCGGACTGTATTAACATGCACGCTGGTATCTACATCTGCGTCTCCTCCTTCTTTGCCCCCACATCGGTTCTGATTAGCTGCCTGTGCCCCTAGCAAGGCAATTTTCCAGAAACCTCCCTTTACCAACCACCACTTGCAGGAAGAGCATCTCTTCCCCACAGTACCCGCAGAACGGTTACCCTAGGCATGAGCTAGCTAATTTCCTCCGTGCTTTCTCTTAATGGTCCACGAGCTGGAGATTCTCTCCGTAATGACAGTAAATGCATCTGAAATGTACGTATCGACCCAGGCACGGCCGCATATTTGCTCATCAAATTTTCATGCTAAAATTAAAACCTTTTTTTTTTTTGTGGGAAAAGAGAAGCTGAAGTGTTGGTCCCAACCCATCTCTGTGGCATACATTTTTATTCCCCAACAAAAAGAGAAGCTTCCATCTTTCTCTCTACCCTTGACTACCACCCACCACAGGGGGCAAAGAAAGACGGAAAAACAGGTTTGTTTAAGACTGACCATGTTCTCCTCATACTTATTAGGTCTATGTGCATGGGATATTTGCCTCTGGGCCAAAATAAACCCACCACCGTCATCCCTTTATTTACCTCAAGTAAAACCTACCCAGAGTTCCCAGTGGTGTCCTTCCCTGCAAAGATCCTTCCACCCTCGTGGGGAGATAAAAAGCACTCTCGTTGGGTTTTCTTTGTCCACCTGCTCTGGAACACTGCTCCAGTGGCCTCTTTCTCAGAGTGTCTCCAGTGGGACTTGTTATCACCTGGTTATGTAATATGAGGCCTTGCCAACCCCTGTAACTATTTCCTTCACTCCTTTGTGTGGGCGCTTGTGTGTAGGTTCATTTGACACACGTGTGCATATGGAAGCTAGATGTGTTCATATGGAACATGTCTTCTTCTATGCTCTCTGTCTCATTTGTAAAGGCATGGTAGCACACTGAGCCTGAAGCCTGGCTAGACTAGTAACTTTGGCCAGTGAGCCCCAGGGATCCTTCTGCCTCTGCCTCCCTGGTTCTTGAGATACAGGCACCTGGCGTTTTTACATCTGTGGTGCTGACTGAACTCAAGTCCTTCTGCTTGCACGGCAAGCACTTAACTGTCTCTCCTCCATCTTCCCAGTCCCTCATTCCCTTCCTTTTCCATCTCCTCTCCTAATGTTGTCCGCTCTTACCTAAGCCAAGACTTAGAGAAACTTCCCTGGCCTCTCCTTCCTAGGGTTGAGAAAGGGAGACAGCAATGCTCACTAATTTCTTAATTCATCTGCTGGCCACAGTGGCACACCGTATCACCTGGAACAATTCTGAAGGAGAACTAGCACAGGTTTTTAATGAGGATTCTGAGGATGACCTGGTTACAGGGATTTGCCGCTGTAAAATCGAGAGGCGAGGGTTCTTCAAGGCTCAACCGAGTCTGCCCAGCTCAGTAGCAAACCCAGCTGACCTGGGTTCCGAAGCCGGCCCTGGCACCCTGGCTCAGCTGGTGTCTGACAAGTTCTGTTTAGTTTTCCCATCTGTGAAATGAGAGTAATAACAGCACCTGCTTCCCGAGAGTCAAGGTAGAAAGGGTCTAAAAATAGGAGGAGGTTTGATCAGTGTCTTGTACAGGGCAGCCACAGGATACATTCTGGCTATGTTTTTGCCTCTGCCATGCTGGTGATTCATAATTTCTCACATTTAAATTAGCTTTTGCAGCGCACGCTCCTGCTAGAGAATCGGCATCAGACCCCTGCCTACGTTCACTTGATTTTCAGTTGAGCAAACGGGGGAGCAGAGTTTTGCAGCTGCCTGGTCAAGGTCACAGAGTGAAGAAGCCAGCAGAGTTGGTGTCCAGCCCGAGGCCTCTGTCCTTTCTGCTGCCCTTTGACACATATGATCTCCAGGACTCCATGGCCCCCTTAAGGAACTAAGACCTTTCCTCCTCTTTGAAGAAGGTAATCAAAACATTACGGTGAGCTGTTTCTCTGTCACCATAATATGGGAGATGCGAACCAGGCCTTATAAGAATAGCTGGTAGAAGCATGCGACCAACTGTCTGGCTACCATGCAAAGGCTTCCTAGTGAGCAAATGAGGGTCTTCTTGGTCTCATCTGGACTTCTCCTGTCTTTTTTAGAAGACCCTTTTTTAGAAGGACACCACCATGGTGGTTGACTGAACAACGTCCTTCTTGACTGAATCTTTCTCTTTCAGCAACCATGCTAAAAAAAAAAAAAAAAAAAAAAAAAAAAAAAAAAAAAAAAAAAAAAGAAGCTCCCTACCAGACTGTCCAAACTACCTTCTGAGATCCTTCTTAGGGACCAAGCCCTGCTCTTCCAGCATCCTTCCTGTAGGACAGGGGATGTTCTCAGACTTCATCTCATTAGCATTTAGCAGTATCTCTGAGATCTCCTCTGTGTTCCCCAGATGCTCTGCCTGGTCTCGTAGCCACGCTGTACAGAAATACAAGTTCCTCAGTTCTCAGAGCCCCCAAACTCACTCTTTTCTTAGGTGCATCCCTTCCTTCCATTCCCCCTCCTCTTCTCTTCCATTCCTACATCTTCTTATCCTACCCCCATTACGTGACAGTTTCACCATGCAGCCTACCAAAGCTTTGGTGCTGACTCTGCCTTCAGGCTTGAGTTCTCCTTCTGCCCCGTCTCTACACTCAAAAGCAGAGCACCGACATCTAAAGCCACATGGAGAGTTCTGAGCTGTCTTCTGTTCTCCCTTGTCTATCTAGTATAACTTCTCACAGCGATGTAAACACTCTAGGTCTGATGTTGGAAAAAAGCAAACTAGCATGGAGCGGCGCCTATGGGCCAGGCATCCCTTTTCCCCATGCTATTTTCATGGTGCCTCAGAAAAATCCAAAGAGGTAGTTTCCCTATACCCACGACCCAGAGAGGAAAACCGAGACCGAAACAGACAAAACAACACAGCCAAACTCATATATTTCAGGGCTTAACTCAGCTGCTGGATCTCTTCTTGTCTGGCATCGAAGGCATCATTCAGGAGCTTTGGGCTCCTTTTCTGCTTCCCGGAGTAGTTAAGTATGCCAATATGTTGTTCTTTAGTCACTATGTCTGGGCTCAAAATTAGGGCAATACATGTCAACTTCATGCTTCAGCAGTTGTCCTGCCACACGGAACACGTGCACCCACAAATAAAACAGGGCAGACCATCAACAGGTTACCAAAGACAGGTTACGGATTACAGTCCCACGTTACACAACAACTTCCCCCGTTTATCTACATGAACACCAGGCAGACCTCCAGCTATTATTTTAAGCAATTAATTCGTCCCTTTATCCACCCCCCCCCCAGAGACCCTGGGAGACACCTGGCTTCTTTCCACCACGCTCCCCTGTTGCTCGGCTGTCAGGCTGCATCATGAGTGGCGCTTTGGAGCTTCATGCAAGGCCAAGCACTTAATCTCTTTAACGGGGACCTGTCATCACTTGCTTTGGTTCCAGAGCACACACCCCCTCCCCCCCCCACCCGTCTATGTTGAGACATCCTGGCGCATGCACCTGTCCCTCCCCTTCCCATTGTGACAGTCACCATCTGGGTTCAGACACTCCTCAGTTCCTCTCTACATCACTGTCACCGCCAGTCACCCAGCGCCTTCCCTTTGCCATGTGGCGGGCTCCCTGCCTCCTATCCCTTTGATCCTGTTCACGAAATGGTCGGGAAAATTGGGCTGCTAGTTTCATTTTCTTCAAAAAGAGGGGGTTGAGTGGAGCAAAAGCAAAGTGACTTGAGCAAGCGCCACCCCTCCCCCGCCCTACTGGGAAGTTGTAAAGCCAGGATTTGAACCATCTCTGTGGTAACAAGGTCAAAGGCTGAGATTTGTCCCCTTGCTTGCATCCTCCAGCCCTGATTCTAATCTGGTAATAAAAAACTGAAGCTGTCTAGTCTTCAGACCTGGTAAATGAGTAAATTCAGGTGGCAGGGTGCTCCAGCAAAAACACAGCATAATCGGGGCCTGTCTTGGTGAGATAAGAAAAGTCAAGAAAGCCCTTTGAGATGGCCGTGCCCCATAAATTCTCCACACGGTCTTCTGGACGCCTCAGGAAACTCTGCCTTGCTCTTGACATTTGTGTACATCATGTTTATTTGGTGGTGGTAGTCAGAGGATAAAAAAGAAACAGATGTAGATACTACCCTGTTTTAGAATGGAGAACGATTCTGAAGAATCCATATTTGAAACAAGACTCAAGGTGGAGGCCTCAGAGCCTTTGAATGAGAACAGCAACGGCCCAAATCATGAACACCTTCTAAAAACTGATGGGGCCCTGATAGGAGGCAGCGAAACTGGTAAGACAAGGCCTTGTGAGGGGCTCTGGATCACTGGTGGCAAGGAGCTCCGCCGACCATGGAATAGAAGGTAAATGTTCTAAGCCGTGGGCCAGAATAAACCTTTGCCTCGTCGTTTTACAAGTCCACACTCTCAGGTGTCTGTTCTAGGGCAAGAGCTAACAGTTTGGGTGAAAGCACAGAGTTGTGATGGGGCCCACACTGCCCAGCCACTTTGCTCCTGCATGCGATGACTTCCTGAGGATTCTCCCCCAACAGAAGAAGCAGAGCCTGTTTGCGCATGCTCAGAAGACTGCGGACTTTGCACTGCAAGCTTTAACGCTGAGTTCTGCCTTTCGCATGTCCCGTGGCTTACATAGTTTGTTTTGTTTTTTAAAGAAATGAAGAAAAAAAGCTAGCTATTTCATGTCCACTGTCCCATAGCTCCTCAGAAGCCCCAGAGATGTCAGCTCTAAGGTTTTGAGCTCTTTTTTTTTTTTTGAACCTTAAATAGTACTTTCATTTGATGATATCACGAATGATCTGGCTCAAGATTTTTTTAAATCTTTGTGTGTGTTTGGGGTGGGGGTGGGACGGGAGAGGGAGATCACACATGTGAAAGAGTTTGCGCCCACACAGCGCATGTAGAGGAAAAGAGGACCCATCACAGGTGCCAGTATTCACCTACCCGCTTTGCTTGGCTCATGGTCTACACTGCACGCTGAGCTAACATAGTGAGAGGGTGGAGTATTTCTTCTTCCCTGATGTGAAAACCGAGTTTCACGTCTATCAAGTGGAATGCCGGGCTCATCATACGGCTTCCCAAATGTCTGCTCAACGCCTGATATTCGTGAGAGCCGCGGCATGCACATCCCAGTCTCAGAGAGCCCCGTGCATGTGGGCAGATGAAAGGCATGGTGTTCTGTATGAAGAAGTCTCGAGGCCACTGTTTCCTGACCTTTCTTAGTCAGGGAACCACATCTAACAACATGGGGGACGGGGCTGATGTAGCCATAGCTTCCGTCAGATGTATGGTTCCTGCTATGGCTAGATGCTTCTCTTGAAGCTTGGTCCCCAGTGTGCTGCTGTTGTGGTAGTGAAGCTTCTGAGAGGTAAAGGTAAGAGGGTAATAGGGATCACCCTCAGAAGAGAGTAATGTTCTCATGGGTGGGTTAATTCCCATAAAAAATGGTTACATTAGGGAGGTTCAGGCCTCCCTGGAAACGCCCTTCCACCTTTGCGATGCCATCTGCCAGGAGGACCCTTTCCAGAGCCAAGCAGATGGTCTGACATGCTCCCCACCCTCCAGAATGAGGAGCCAAACAAGCTTTCTTTCTTAACAACACACCCATCCTTACGCACTTCATCATAGCAACACAAACTGTAAGACTTGTCTGCACAGCGCCATGAAGAAGACGGTAAGGTTATGCTCTTCATCGGATGGCCTTGAAGAGTGGAGATGTTGTGTACTTGTACAGGGAATGCAGCAGATGGCACAGAAGACAGGCTCTGATTTGTGGGGTAGTGTTTTGTCACCAAGCTGTCTGGCCTTGTGCTGAAGCTGTTTGTTCCCTTCTCAATGAGGCTAGACTATACACGTGTGTGCATATAACATATACATACACCCCCACTTTAGAGAAAGGCAAAACCACGGAGTCAGTGGGCAAAAACTACAAAATGCAGTTCTAGCTTAGTATAGAGGAGCTAGTCGCATCTCCTGCACCAGCTCAGCCATCTTGAGAGGAAAGGATCGTCATCTGAACTTTCTAGTGGAGCATACAGAGGCTCAAAGAAGCTGGGTGACTTTCCCAGGGGTTCCAGCGTACCAAGATAGGCAGCCAAGATGTATTTTTGTCTTGTTTGACCCAAACACTCCTTTTCTTCTCCTGCCACATTTTCTTTTCTGTGTCTCACCATCTTTCTAATCCTAAAGCAACAGCAAGAGCTGGGTTTACGCAGACAGCTCTGCTGTTTAGCCTTCTGTGTGTTGTAGCCATTTGTTTAGACAGCACTGGCCCCTCCTGGAGGATCACCAAGAGCAAGCACACTGGGAATCCCTAGTGTGCCCCAAGGAGATCAAAGGGAGATGGCGCTTGGATAGCTTGACATGATTTGCTCTCTCCTGGAAAGTGTGCTGGGATGCGATCTGCAAAACAAAGGGAGCAGTTGGTGCCCCCGTTCATTAGGGAGCTGAGCCAAACCGTCCATCCACAGAGCATGGTAAGCCAGACCTCGGAGCAAGGAGCTACTTACACAGAAGAAGCCGTGACAGGACGTGGAAAGGCCAAGGCCATGGGATATGTTATGTACCCAAACAGTGTGGGTCTTGGCAAATCTCCTAACTTCTCTTGGCCTCCAGTTCTTCCCTCACACAGTAAAGGGGCGCTAAGGATGACAGAGGTGGCAATTGCTGTGAGAGGCAGTTCTGTCTGCCTGGCATGGAGTCCATCCTGTGGCAAAGCTGGGCAGGAAGATGGGTGAATTCTGAACTACCTATGGGATGGAAGGGTGGTTTCCAAACCTAACTAGGAAAGAAGGGGTTGGGAGCTACAGTTAAGATCATAAAATTGTGGAGTTCAACATGAGGCCTTGGTGGGATGTGTTCCATGGGAGGCAATAGAGGGGCTTGTTGGTTGTTTAGCTCCTTGGGGGTGGGGTCTGAGGCAGAGGACCGTTGTGCTTTGGATCTGACACTTTCCTGGCTTCCTGCTCAGCTAGAGAGCTGATACAGAAAGCTAAAGAGGCAAGGGAGCCAAACAAGGGCCTCAGATTTTGACAGGGAAGCTATCGGTGCTGGGAGGTGAGCCTGAGCACTGGAAATGTTCAGGAGCTCCAAAACAGGAGGCTGTCAGAGGCTCCTCCTAGCTTGTACCTCGGCATTGACATTATGAGCAACGTTGCAAACGCATGATACCCGGATGAGCTCAGACTTGAGTGTGACTCACTCAATGAGTCCCCATCCTCAGACACCAAGATTACGATCAGTTCCTTCCCAGGCCCCACACTGCTCTGTGTAGCCTCTGCCAGAGGAAGCTCGTGCTCTCTGCCCCAGCTTCCCCTGGGCTGATCTTGTATGCAGGCGTGAGTCAGACCCCACAGACTGGCTTCCATACTGGATTACAGATATCACCAGAGCCTGGGAAGACATCCTAAGAGACTTTACCTCATTGGTACCTCAACAATGGGAGTCTTCTTTGGGCTCTGTTACTACTAGGGAGAGACGCACAAAGACAGCCACACCTGGATTCCAGAGTGTAGGAGGGAATCATCAATATTTCAGCAGTGCCAGCTGTCAGGAGCCACGCTGGGGCGTCCACTCCGCCCCTCCTAGCAAAGCTCCCAGCTTTTTTCACCATGAAGAATTGTCCTTAAAGGTTCCTAGAGCCATGACTGGAGGTAGGCACAACACAAAGGCTTTGGGGTGAAGCACTGGTATTTCTTCTGCAGGGGAGGTCCACTGTAGCCAAAGCAGTAGCTTCAGGGGTAGCGTGCTGGCCCTAGGAGGATAAACCCAGTGGAGCCTGTGACACCCAGTAGTGCCTTGATGGATAACTGCTGAGTGCAGGCTGACTGGGGGCGTGGTGGTGGGGAGAGCTGGCGGAGAAGCAGGAGTCAGCATGGGATGGGAGGAAGCAGAGGCCCCTAGGGTGTCATTGTGAAAAGGGCAGGGTGGGAAGAGGGGAGGAGTCACAGCCGGTCTCCACTTTGGTACCCAAATGTTGGGTCTGGTACTTCACAGGGGCCTCATCTTCAACCCCAGACAGACACTTGAGGATCTACCTGCTTTGCTCCAAGACATACCATCTCTAAGTGACAAAGGAAGCCTGTAGGACTGTGGCTTTTTTTAAAAAAAAACAAAAAAACAAAAACTTATCTACCTTTATATAACTAGGACTGTCCCCGCCACTGAATAGAGAGAACTGAAGTCAAGGAGGCAAGTTCAAAGCTGAAGAAAGACCGAGAACCTGGTCTCTGGCCTCTTAGCTTTGGTCATCTGATCCTATCTAGGATGCTATCCCCTGACCTACAGCTCACTTTCTTGCTCTTCTTCCCTTCCCTTCCTCCTCCAGCGGCGATCTCAGAGTACCCCAGCAGCCTGTTTTTCCCCATCCCCACAGGACACTGACTCTCCCCCTTGCCCCATAATTTTTGTCAATTCCCACATCTGTTCATGAAACCCCCTCTGATAGGACTGACATCTGGCTACAGCCGGCCAGGGTATGCAACCATGTGGTGATGAATGTAGGCCTCGTGTATGTTTGTCTTTCTTCTGTAGCAAGATCGGATAATGAGGCTGATGGATGCTCCTCCTGATTGAGAGAGGACCGAGTCCTGATGCTGTCACCAGGATAAGCCATGCATGTTGGAGTTCTCTTTGGGCCCTGTGTACCCATGGGGCCATTCATGTGACCTCCAAGATCTCTCAGGGTTCACCTTTTAGACCTTTTAGAACTCTCTACAAAGTTGATCACTGAGCACATAGCTGAAGAGTCAAATATACTTGCCCATGAACTGTCCTCTCAAAACTGAATATGCATACGGTATTTTGAAGTTTAAATCAAGCCCAAGCATTTTCTATTCTCTTAATTTTTTATGCTTATATGAATTTTTAAAAAGTAGCCATTTTATGAGGAAAATATTTTCTCACTTAACGAATGTGCAGATTCTCAAACTTTCTGTTATTCTCATGTATTTTTTAATTAAGAAAAGCAGAAATGTATTGAAAAAAAGTAGCCTAGATATCAAAACCTTTCTAGGATCCCTCTTTACCGTACATTTGCTTATTGCTAATCGACAACTTGGCAGGAATAGCATTTCCAGCTGCTTGTCCAAATGCCAGTGTAGACCTGACTAAGAAGATATTTGTAGATGGGATTAATAGATATAATCAAAGTAAAACGGATCGCTTCCCTCATGGGGATGCACATCACCCAATTCCCTGAAGATCTCAAGAGCAAAGACTGAGGTATTACAGAGAAGAAGAGTTTGTGGCCCATGACATCATGTAGTGTCTGGCAGTGCTTGAGTCTTTAGCATCCCAGCCTGTCCTCTGACTTCAACGTGTGCTGGTTTCCATAAGCTTGTTGGCTAATGTTTTAAAAATTAATTTTGCAGAATAGCAGGTAGGCTGCCTAAGAACCTTCTCTACTCTCTCTGTTTCCCCCGGCCGAGTCCTTAGGGTCACCCCTAGCACTGCAACAGAACACTAGTAGCAGCCTCCTCTACCCCTTGATCCCACAAACCAGGCCCCCTGGGCTCCCTTCCCCCACCCTCATTGCTGTGTTCCAGCCCCCAACTCGGGTAGAAGCCCCTCCCTGGGCTCCCTTCCCCCACCCTCATTGCTGTGTTCCAGCCCCCAACTCGGGTAGAAGCCCCTCCTCAAACACAGGCCATACCTACCAGAAGACCAGGTAGGCTGCCCTCAGACTTCTTCACCCTCTCAGTCCCCCCACACCTAATCCTCAGGGTTGCCCCTAACTCTTCAGCAGAACACCAGCTGCAGCAACCTTCTGTCCTCCTCCCCTGGCCATGCCTCCTATGGATCCTGCAGACCCTACGGAACATCAACCTCCATCTTTTCCAGCCTGCAACATCAGTACGTACTCTCCATGAACACTAGCCAAGCACTCCAGCAAAACAGGAAACACACATCCAATGTACTCACTGAAAATTCTGGAACAG
Organism: Microtus ochrogaster; assembly: GCF_000317375.1. Lineage (NCBI taxonomy): Eukaryota > Metazoa > Chordata > Mammalia > Rodentia > Cricetidae > Microtus > Microtus ochrogaster. Next base: position 3,928,474 of record NC_022023.1, read on the forward strand.
GAACTGAGGAAACACCCACCCAACAAAGACAACCCAGAAGTCATCACCCAGACCTATAATCACCCCAAACACACATGCCTAGATGCCAGCAGAAGAACAAAATCAGCAACAAATCTACAAATCAAGCCCTACAGATGGTGCTAGAAGGAACTATTCAGAGCAAGGAGGTTAACTAAAGCTAGAAAAACAGGAAATAATCTCAAACAATAAAACCAAGAGAAGGGAAACAAACACAAACCACTACCACCACCATCAGTAACAACATTACCGGAATTAACAATCATTGATCATTGATCTCTCTCAATATCAATGGCCTCAATTCTCCCAATAAAAAGACACAAGCACAGATCATACAGACAAAATCTCAACAGAGAAATGCTTGACCTAAATTAAATTCTAAACCAAATGGACATAACAAATATTTACAGAACACTGCACCCAAACACATAAGTTTTCTTCTATGCACTTCACAGAACTTTCTCCAAAATTGACCACATACTGGTATACAAAGCAAGTTTCAGAAAATACAAGAAAATTGAAACAACTCCCTCCTTACTAGATGACCACTACACATTGAAGCTGAATATCAAAAAACAGAAATAGGAGAAAGCTTACAAACTCATGGAAAGTGAACAACTGTGTACTGAATGAAAAATAGGTCAAGACAGAAATAAGAAAGAAATAAAAGGCTTTTTAGAATTTAATGAAAATGAGTATAGAACATAATCTATGGGACATAATAAAAGCAGTACTAAGAGGAAAGTTCATAGCATTAAGTGCGTACATAAAAAATGGAGTGCTCTCATGCTAGCAACTTAACAGCACACCTGAAAGCTCTAGAACAAAAAAGTCAACATACGCAAAATAGTAGATGGCAGGAAATAATCAAACTGATGGGTGAAATTAATAAAACAGAAACAAAGAGAACAATATTAAAAAAATCAATGAAATAAAGAGTTGGCTCTTTGAGAAATTCAACTAAAGAGACAAACCCTTATCCAAGCTAACTAAAAGATGGAGAGACAATCTGCAAAGAATCAAAATCATAAATGAAAATGGGACATAACAATAATAACAAACACCAAGGAAATCCAGAGAATCTTAAGTATATACATTAAAAACTCATACTTCACCAAATTGGAAAATAAAAAAATTTTCTCAATAGGTACCACTTACCAAAATTAAATTAAGGTCAGACAAATCATTTATATAGACCTATAAGCCCTAAGGAAATAGAAGCAGTCATTAAAAGTCTGCCAATCAAAAATGCCCAGGTCAGATAGTTTAAGCACAGAATTCTACCAGATTTCCAAGAAGAGTTAATGCCAATACTCTTCAAATTATTTCACAAAACAGAAACAGAAGGAACTTTTTCCAGTTCATTTTGTGAGGTCACAGTTACCCTGATACCCAAACTACATAAAGGTTCAACAAAGAAAGATAATTACAGACCAATTTCCCTCATGAACATAGATGAAAAAAAAAACAGTACTCAATAAAACACTTGGAACCCAAGTGCAGGGATGGTTCAACATCCAAAAATCAGCAAATGTAATCTACCATGTAAATAAATGAAAGGAAAAAAAAAGCACACAATCTTCTCATTCTATATTGAAAAAGCTCTTGACATAATCCAACACCCTTTCATGATAAAAGTATCAGAGATTAGGAATAAAAGGGAAATACATAAATATGATAAAAGCATTTACAGCAGCTGAGAACCAATATCAAATTAAATGGAGGAAACTTAAAGTGATTCTACTAAAATCAGGAGCAAGACAAGTTGTACACTCTCTCCATGTCTAGCCAATGTAGTACTGAAAGTTTTAGCTACAGCAATAAGACATTTGAAGGAGATCGAGGGGATATACTTTGGAAAGGAAGAAGTCAAAGTATCATTATTTGCAAATACCATAGTATATAGAAGTGGATCTAAATATTCTAGCAGGGAATTCCTACAACTGATAAACACTTTTATCAAAGTGACTGGATATAAAATTAACAATAAAACAACAACAACAACAACAACAAAAAAGACCCAGTATCCCTTCCTATTTACAAATGATTAACTGACTGAGAAAGAAATCAGCATTTAAATACAGCATTCAAAATATTCTCAAGCAATATAAAATATCTTGGAGTAACTCTAACCAAGCAAAACTGAAATACCTGTATGATTAAAAAACACCCTCCAAGTTTTTGAAGAAAGAAATTGGAGGAGATGTCAGAAGATGGAAAACTCTTTCATGCTCCTCGACTGGTAGGATTAACATAGCAGAAATGACCATCTCTCCAAAAGCAATCTAGAGATTCAATGCCATCCCCATCAAAATTCTAACACAATTCTTTACAGACCTTGAAAGGACAATTCTCAACTTCATATTGAAAAAAAAAAGATAGCTAAAAATAATCCTGAACAATAAAAGAACTATTAGAGGTGCCAACATCCCTGATTTGAAGTTGTATTACAGAGCAAGAGTAATAAAAACCAAATGGTGTTGACATAAAAACAAACATGTTGATCAATGAAGTTGAATTGAAAACTCCTACATAAATCCATACACCTGGGGACACCTGGTTTTTCATAAAGAAGCCAGAAATGCACAATGGAAAAGAGAAACCATCTTTAATGGTGCTGGTCAAACTGATTATCTGAATGTAGAAGAACGCAAATAGATCCATATCTATCACCTGTATAAAACTCATGTCCATATGGACCGAAGACCTCAACATAACCAGACACACTGAAACTGATAGAAGAGAAAGTAGGGAACAACCTTAATTAAACATATTGGCCCAGGAGACACCTTCCTGAACAGAACATTGATAGCACAGGCACTAAGAATAACAATTAATAAATGGAAACTCATAGACACAAGTTTCTGCAAGGCAAAAGACACCATCAATAGGAAAAACTGCAGCTTTTCATAGAATGGGAAAATATTTTCACCTACTCCACATCTGATAGAGAACTAATATTTAACATAGATAAATAACTAAAGAAACTAGACATCAATAAACTAAGTAATTTAATTAAAATGGGGTACAGATTTAAAAAGAGAATTAGCAATAGAAGAATTTCAAATGGCTGAAAAACAAAGAAATGTTCAACATCCTGCACCATCGGGGAAAGGCAAATCAAAAGTGGTTTGGGATTCCACCTTACACCTGTCAGAATGGCTAAGAACAGTAACACAAGTGACAATTCATGCTGGCAAGGATGTGTAGCAAGGGTAACACTCCTCCATTGCTGCTGGGAGCATAGACTTATAAGTCACTATGGAAATAAATATGGTGGTTCCCCAGAAAATTGGGAATCAATCTACCTCAAGATCCAGCTGTATCACTCTTGGGTTATACCCAAAGGATGCTCCATTCTACCACATGGACACTTGCTCTATGTTCATTGTGACATCATAATAACCAGAGATTGGAAACAACCTAGATGTCCCTCAACTGAAAATTGGATAAAGAAAACATGGTCCACTTATGCAGTGGAGTAATACTCAACTGCTAACAAATAAAATAAAAACAGACATCATGAAATTTGCAGACAAGTGGGTGAAACTAGAAAAAAAAAATCAAATCATCCTGAGTGTTGTAACCCAGACCTAGAAAAATAGATGTGGGATGTATTCACTTCTAAGTGGACATTAGCTGTAAAGTAAGTGATAGTTAAAGAGGTAAGATAAAGAGGAGGGCTCTAGGGAGATGTGTTGATCTCCCTGGGAAGGGAGATAGAATAGATTTTAGGGTTATACTGGGAGTATTAGGGACAGGAGGGGGAGGGGGAGGAAAGGATTAATGGAGAGAGTTCAGGAAGAGATGGCTGGAATTAGGGGCATTTGAAAGGTGTTGTGCAAACCCAGTGTGATGAAAATGTCCTGGAATCTGTGAAGGTGATCCTCTAGTGAGAACCTCTAGTAATGGAGGCTATGAAGTCTGACCTAGCCTATTTTGTAGTCAGGCAAGGCTTCCAGAGGTGAGCTGGGCTGAATTCCATTTGATAGAGTTCTAGGCCAAAGGGGTCCCATAGAGGTCCCCAAACAACCTATACTGATGCTAGGAAAGATTTCCACTTCCGGATAACTGGCAGTGGGGCCCCAATACTGAGAACAACACCCACACAGCTCGAACATAGAGAGGTTGAGCTGGTGCCTGGATAGAGCCTTCACCCCATGTTCTAGTCTCTTTGGTGTGGAAAGGTACTCTACAGGCTACTGAAAGAGAAGCCTGTGCATCACCCCCATCACAAAACCCTTGACCTACAATCTGTCCTGCCAGCAAGGTGGGGGGGACTGTGGTCAGGATACATTGTATGAAGTAAGAATTTATTTTCAATAAATTAAAAAAGAACAAAAACCCCAATCTCTCTTCCCCTGCCTCTACTGTCTGTCTATCTATGTCCCCATTAATTCTGTTTCTCTGGAGAACCTTGACAAATAGACATTTGATAGGTGCACAGATATGCTTTTCACTAGAAGTGTTATAAAACCTGTTGTCCTTAGAATTCTTTATGCAGAAGCATCACCTTCATTTCCCAGCTGTGCTATACCATGACTCTGAGTACAAGACTCAAGTGACCAGGGATAAATCTAGGTTCACCACTTACTAGCTACAGTTCCAGTGACGATCAGAAATACTTCCTCTGGACTTTAGTCCCCTCATCAGTGAAGCAGGGATTGGGCAGTGTGCTCTGTGAAGATGGGCTCTTGTTTGTGTGGCTGGAAGGTAAGATAAGATGCATCAGACCATGTGACACACAGCATGATGGAGTAAACACTACTGATGTTGTCACCAGGACTTCTCCCCTTCCCCACCTTTAAAAAAAGGATTATTAATTACATGCAATCACCACTGATAAAGCAATGAATGGTTTCTGGGCCTGTTGCTGGAGACATGGTGATGGGAGATGATAGTCGGTGTCCTTACCCTTCAGGACACCGAGTCAATTGAGAGGAGAAAGTGCCACACGCTTCGAGAGCCACAAGACAAGATGGTATAAATCAAAGCTCTCTCAAGACTTCAAGGACCTACCCCAATCCTATCTCCTTCAGGAAACCTTTTCAGATCTACGTGGCAGAAATTAATCTCCCAGCTCCCGTGTCCCCAGGGCCTTTGGCTTGTACCTCCCCTATAGTACTTACCACTATTTACCTTGCCTTAGAGTGATTTATGCACATGCCAGCCTCTCCCACTAGAATGTGAGTTTCTGAGGACAGAAATATTTATGAAGGGCCTTCCTATGACTTTGACTATTGTATGAAGGACCAACTTAATAACATCCATAATCCACCTCACCTTTTATGGTGATTTTATGGCAAAATAATTAAAATAAAATGTAATTTAAGAAATCGCTTTCCTGTATTCATGCTTATATACAGCATCTTTTTTTCCATTCCCATTTTATAGAGCTAGGTAAGAAGGAGACAGCATGTTGTGACCTGTACAAGGTCACAGAGGTTAATACTGGGGCTGAGTCCCAAACCCAGGCCATTTGTGCCCAGCAGTCTGAGGCTGGCACTTAACCCATGTGGCTGTGTTGCAGATTCCTGGTCCCATTAAGTCACCCTCGGTGAGCAATTCCGCATTCCACTGCACCTAAGCTGTTTGGTTGCCTTGTCATGACTGCGTTTTAGTGAGTTCTCTCTGTGTTTCAACATAAAATGAAGCCGGATGAAACAAACTGCAGTTTTAAGTGTCCTTGTGGACTGGTTGGCAGTCCTGCCCTGGTGATTTTTAGGTTACTTTCTGAAGCAACTTTCCCAACAAAACGCGTGACTTCATTGATGAGAGTTGGGCACGCATGAACACCAATCTTTCTACCCTTTCTCTCTGGGTCTTCTCTGGGCCTTTGGTGACATCAAGAGACAGCTCAAATATCTAGTATTGACAGATGATGTCACTGAGGTTTTGAGAGGAGGAGAGAGGAATGTGCCCAAGGCTACCACTGCAGCAATTCAAACCCAGAAGCGTTTGATGCTGAAGACTTCCCGTTCACTGCTGTGGACTTTCTTCTTTGATTAGGAGGGATGGATTCCAATCTAACCATTAGAGAGAGACATGACCAAAGAATCACCTTTGAGATTGGTACACACCGCTATAGGTATATATGATGTTTGGGCCCCTATAGCCACACCCACAGACTGCTAGCAACCCTTCATCTTCCTACCCTCATGCCTTTAATTCCGTTATGGCTTCCACTGGGAATATCTTCTCTCATACCAATGACTGAACTCACAGTCCTCATTCACGGTCCCCCCGGACTAGATCAGTTGAGCTGAGGCAAATCTGTACTTGGACAAAAGTGGATAGAGAGCAATTGACTTAGCAAGAGGAAGGGCCAGAAGCAGGGATAACGAGGAACGAGAGTGAGGATAGAGAAATCAGGAGGGCCGGGTTTTGCTAAAAAGTGGGAAGATGCCATTGGAAAGTGAGAAGCCATGGAGGTTTTCAAACAGACAGTTAGGCCATATTATATGACTTAATATATATATGAAGGCAAATGTATGGAACTGCTTAGTGGGCTGTAAGGGTTTATTTTATAATGCTTTAGGCCTGGCCCTGGAGAGCAGTGATGGACTAGGGATGAGAGTAAAGGAGACTGGTGATTTGAATAGAGTATATGGGAGCTATTTTCTAGGAGAATCCCATTGAAGATAGCACAGCACAAATAAAAGTATTTAGAATGATGACAGCCGTATGAGCTATGCAACTCAACTCAGGCACCTTTAGAGAAGCTGACTTCAAATTCATTGAGATTCAGTTTCTTCACCCATGGAACAGAAATACCGCTCCGAGTCCACAGAAAGGAGAGATGTGGCTGATCAGTTAGTGACTCCCATAAAAGAGGGTATGGAGGGACATTTGAGGTGATCCGTGGGGTACAAATGCTCACTTTTGTTCCCTGTCAGCTGACAGAATTGGGAGAATGGCTGAACCTAGGCACCAGGTGAATCTCCTTAACAAGAGCGTAAGAAGGGCTTTCCGGGGTCTGCTGTATAAAGCATTCTATCGAAGGAGGGAAATGCGTGTGGTTGACCAGTTAGCTTGCATGTGGTTTGACTAGTTAGCTTGTAGTGGGCACAGATGAAGACTCACATAGAACACTTGGGCTTAGAACTCTTTTTTTTTTGGATTTTTGAGACAGGGTTTCTCCGTAGCTTTTGGTTCCTGTCCTGGAACTAGCTCTAGTAGACCAGGCTGGCCTCGAACTCACAGAGATCCGCCTGCCTCTGCCTCCCGAGTGCTGGGATTAAAGGTGTGCGCCACCACCGCCCAGCCCTAGAACTCTTATTGGTACCTGGTGGTCCTACTGATGAATCAAGTTCCTTTCCCAACCACTTCCTCGAATACTATGGAATCTCCCAAAGTCAATATTCTCTTTCCCAGAGTCCTTTGCAGATAGGTGTCACCATGGGGCAGAGTCCTGGCTAATAAGAACCTGTCTGCTGGTGGAGTCTGGATAGGGGGCATCCTCCAACATTGTGTCCCAAGGTTATTCTGTTCCTTATTCTTGCCGTAAGTTCAGGGATGATGCCTAAGTCTGGCATGGTCATCGAGGACTATGAAGAAAAGGCCACCATCCCAGCATTGGGAACTTAAGATTCTACTTGATGCCCATAGCCATACAGCTCTTCTTGCTAAGAAGAGAACTCATTCACTCTATTTCCCTGCTTTTACATGTTTCTCATTAGGTAGACACCCTGTCTCTGTTTCTGTCTCCCTGTCTCTGTCTATCCCCCCACCCCTCTGCTCAGCCCCTACAACCCCACCTCAGTATTCAAAAGTCCCTCGGGGCTCAGTCAGGTGCACCTCACCTGTGAGCCATATGCCAGTGAGTCTTGATCACCAACTGGGTGGGTTCTAGAATCACCACAGAAACAAACTTCCAAGTATGTCTGGGAGGGAGTTTCCAGACAAGATTAACTGAAGTAGCGAGACATGCCCTGAATTCACAAGCACCTTTATGGTAGAGTTTAGATAGAGTCCCAGTGCAGTTGAGAGTCCCAGACCAGGTGAAGAAGAAAGAGAGCTGATCATTAACGTCACTCTCGCTGCCTCCTGAGTGCTGATGCCACGTGAGAAGCCACCTCACTCTCCTGCCACCGAGGCTTCCCTGAAAACGCGGACTATACTCTCAACTCAGATAAGATACACAGAGAAAATAACTCTTCGTTCCTTTACTTTGTTCTTATCCGGTGTTTTCTCTCCAGCCCATATAAAGTAGCTATTATAACCCATCTCTATCCTTCCATGTAACACAGGGTGGGTCTTCTTGGGATGTATGTTGTAAAGGTCTCTGTCTTTGTTAATCCTGTTTTCAAATGGTTTTGCAGTTTGCTCCTGCTGACCCCCTTGAGGACAAGTTTAGCTCTCTACAGACAGTATTTCTTAATTAAGACGGGGGCAGAGCAGGTACATGGAATAGTCTTATACAAATATTAAGATGTCATTATTGGGGGCTGGAGAGATGGCTCAGTGGTTAAGAGCATTGCCTGCTCTTCCAGAGGTTCTGAGTTCAATTCCCAGCAACCACATGGTGGCTCACAACCATCTGTAATGGGGTCTGGTGCCTTCTTCTGGCCTGCAGGCATACACACAGACAGAATATTGTATACATAATAAATAAATATTTTTTAAAAAAAGATGTCATTATTGTTACTTTTATTTCAAATGTCTGGTCAATTCATCCAACATATATGCACTAAGCATCTACTGTGTGCGACTTCATGATGACAAGCATTGTGGGATCTTTGGGACAACATATTAAGTTTCCTCATCATTTATGTGAGTAGTAGCGGTGTCAGACATGAAGCAGTTATGCAGTCATTATTAACTACTGTTCTTATGATTAGCCAGACTATTAATCTCTAAGCATATTCCTAATCCTATCGCATATAACCCGCATATCTATCTATACCTCTGTAATGCTTAAGAAAACTTCAAATGAAGCTCATTTAAATTCATATATACTTAAGTATATTAATGTCCATTAATAATTCACATGAACAAACATGGTTTCTTTTCAATTGATTTTCCTTGCCGATTACCCTGAGACTTCCACAATAGCTCTGATGTCACTGAAGAAACATGGAGACCACAGCAGAGCTGGAATCAGGAGTTAACTGAAGTACAGTAGGGAATATGTGACTTTAAGACCAAACAAGTGTCTACTCTGAGTGCCCTGGTCTTGCATTTGGAAAACCTGCACTCCCCGAGTCCCCATGATTGAAGTCAACCCTTGTTTCCTTGCCTGCCCCTAGGGATCCCAAGTGTGAGCTCAACTAGCAGCATCAGGTGCTGTCTTCCATTCAACCAGCTGCCCAGGACCCATGGCTCTGTGTGTGAAACCCCGCGTCCCGTTCTCAGTGCCATGTGCTGGAGTTGTGATCCCCCGGGCCCGGAGAGCATCTCTGGGCCTAAGTGACTCCATGGTTCTGCTGAGTTCATCCCAGTGTGGTGCAGAGAATCTCAGCTCATTTGAATCAGTGTATCCTGCAGGCCACCTCCCAGAGTGCGGCGCTCTGTCAACACAGTGGAGCTATGTGCCTGAGCTCCATACTACGGATGTCTTCACGGCTAAGCAGCTTTGGATCCTGCAACAGACATCACAGAGGACACCGTGCTGAGGGACACGGCAGGTTATGACCAGTTTCCACCAGGTTACTAAATTGGGGTGGAGGGAAGCAAGCAATACAATTCTATGAGCAGACCACCTAAAGGACTCCTGGCCAAGATACCATGATGAGCTATCGATATGGGATCTTTGGCATATCTTTACATATATAAAGTGTAAGGCTCTCTATAAGGGCGCTGTTCAAACACTTAGGGAGGTAACCCTAACCCCTTTGAACAGACATGGATTATTAGATCATCCGTGAGTTAAAGGAGGACTGATT